>NC_091540.1:19393939-19696969 GCF_042242935.1 Bactrocera oleae | reverse complement strand
AATGCTTCTTTAGATCAAGCAGTTCAAGCACTAAAGGGTGCACCAAAAGGAGTAGTGCGTATTGGCGTAGCTAAACCGCTACCAATGACAGATAATTCTTTGAAGAGTGGAAATGGTAACAGCATTGAATCGAAATGCGAAGACTCATCTATGGAATCGAGCGGAATGCTGGGCAGTGAAAATGTCTCTATGCAGCTAAGCAATGCTTCTACAATGATTGTTGAGCCAGATTTAATTCCAGATTGGCGAAAATAAGTTATTCATATAAAAAATGAGCCAAAGGAGCAACTTATTCCAACCTATTGAAACCTTTTATGCACCTAAATGTATTCATTGAAAGTTGCAAGTTGTTATTCTAGAATAGGTTACAATAACATTACTCCTACGTCGAAACTAGAGAATATAGGATGATCGGGTTCAAACATATTGTATTATTAACGAAATGTTATTTTCAATTTATTTCATTTGAAAATGTTAATTGAACTATACTTAATTTACAAACGTGCTTATTCTTAAATAATTTAGAACGCATTCCATTTAATAAATTTCTAGTTATCATCCCTTTTGGAAGCTTTTATATTACTAATATACAAACATATGTGCACACATTTACATAAACAAATGTTTCACTTAAAATAAAAGTTTCACTTTAGAATATGCTTCGTTAATCTATAATGGGCAACAAATATGTATTCATAAGTAAAATAGAATACCATAATTAACCATTTTTATGATGATATCGTTATTAATTTGAATCAAGAGTCTGCAAGTAGCATTTTTCAATTTTAAGAAGCATTACGCTTATAATTAATTATTCTAATACATGTAACTTATCGTTAAAATCTCATAACTTTAATACATACACATCCATATCCTTTGAACCCAATAGCCTAAAGCTGCAATACTGAACTCTGTAAAATATCAGGTGTTATTAGTATTTGAGTTTGAGTTTGATTCGTAGACAAACCTTTTAATGTTATTGCATGCGGTTCAATTGTCGTTCAATTTTTAAATGCGTTCTTCGTGATAATATTCGATCTCTAGCATATGAAACCAGATAGCTAAGTGAGCCTATACAGAAGCATGTAATCTCAAATTTAATGAAATTACGCTGGTCGATAAGCGCAACCCGATCACAGCTACGCGTCACAGTTTCTCCACTTTTACAACGTAGAACTTCCTTGTAGTGCGTGTGTATACAAACACCCAGGCTTTTGCTTACAATGTCGAATTCGGTGCATGGATGACATTCCTGTATGACACTATATTCTTCGCGCTGCCAACATGTGGAATTGTTTTCGATGACGAACTGTTGAGCTCGGGAGCGTCGTGTACTCTCACTATCAGGAAAACGCGACTCGATAATAAGCACTATAACGGTTGCAACCACCAATAGGCTGAGCCCTAGTAGCATGTGACGCCTTTGACAAGTTTCCAACATTTTCAGAGTTAAGAAATATCTCGCCAAAAGTTATGATCTGTTGTATATAATTGTTTGATGTGCAATTTTCTTTGCTTTTGTATGCGATCAGATGTTAGGTTTTTACTTAAAACAGCTGTGATACAGTGGTGCCAAATTAAATAAATAGTGATGTTCATTCAAAGAAAGCTAATAACAGAGAATGTAAATAATCCACATTCTCTGCTAATGACTTCAGATAATTTACGTTTTCTGATAACTTTTTACTGAAGCAAATTTCTTTAAATACATTTTTTATTAATTCAAATATATTTCCTTATAATAAATTAAAAAAGTATCCCCTAATAGTAAGCTATTGCATGTTAGTTGTAATAAAGGTAGAATCGGAGTCGAGCTATCGATCCCTAAGAAAGTGTAAAACAACTCGCGTTATTTGTTTTGGTCGCACTTCTTACATCAATTTTTGGCGCCCCTTTCTTGAATGTGAATATCAACTTATTGTTTTAGCACATTAACGTTATAATTCACGGAATTTAAATCAAATTTAATTTTGAGACATATTTAACATGGATGATTTAACTAAGCTCAAAAGAAAAATAACGGGTTCCTTCAAACTAAGTGGGTTTCTTATACGATCAGAAAATAGTGCTTTTTTGGCGGAGCAACTTCTTCCATTCGATGATGAAGAACGTGATAAGTGGTTGACTGTTATTACTGAAAACTTGCAAGGTCAGCGTTTACAGACGACACAAGTCGAGCGAGGAGCACTGGAAAAAGCTATCAATGAAATAAATCGTGTTGGTTTGGATGAGGGTGAGACAGTTTTCTCGGTTATCGATGCGTTCAAAGTGCCACGCTACCACTACAATGCACAAAATAAAAAGTTCCAGCCAAATAAAGATTTACGCACTATACTGACACGTCCAGCTTTAAAAGCAGGACACTTGCGAGAAAGGTATGCAATGTTACTTCAGAAGACCTTACGTCACGAGTTGTTTGCCCCAGCTATAATACAGGGAGGAGTTTCAGCAGAGTCTCAATTAAAAAAATTCAAATTACAATATGCAGAAAACTTACTTGCAACATCATCGGTAAAAGAAGCAGTTATACTTGGATTATTGACACAGCTGAAAGAAGGAAAGTTTTTCATAGAGGATCCTACGGGTAGTATTGAATTGGACCTAACTAGAACACGTTTCCATTCTGGTTTCTTTTGTGAGGGATGTTTCGTCTTAGCTGAAGGTTCATATAATAATGGCACCCTTAAAGGTCAGTACTTTGAAATATATTTAAGGTAACATATATTAATATATTAAACTTATTCGTCCTCAGTTGATGGCTTAGGTTTTCCACCTGCGGAGGCAGCGACTAGTTCGAGAGCTTTTTTTGGTACTCAAAATAGCTGGGGTGGAGAATCTGTAAAGTTACTGAAATATTCTACACGACTGCAAGAACTGGAAAGCACAAATACTGAGGCTACACTTGTTTTTTTGTCAGATGTTCGTCTAGACAACCCAGTAGTTTTAGAGAGATTGCGTATGTTATTTGTTGGTTATGATTCATGCCCACCTGTTGCAATAGTGCTAATGGGGCCGTTCTCTGCTTCCAGCACCAATTACCATTCACTATCTCAAAATTTAAGTGCGTTGGGATCATTAGCTACTGGATGCGATCAGCTAAAAAAGCAAACAGATTTAATTATTATACCATCTTGCGAAGATCCAACAGCTCCAAATATTTTGCCACGAGCTCCACTACCTGAAACACTCGCAACTGGTTTGCGCAAAGCATGGCCACGGACAATTTTAGCAACTAATCCTTGTCGGCTGCAGTATTATACACAACAAATTGTCGTATGCAGATTAGATTTAATGGCAAAGTTCTGTCGCAACACGTTACACTTCCCGCCCGACACAGATAATATCGAACAACATTTTGCACGTACTCTGATTTGTCAAAATCATTTAACACCTATACACCCGATCGCTATGCCCGTGCATTGGGATTTTGATTCAGCTTTGTGGTTATATCCATTGCCCGATTTAGTTGTTATTGGCGATTCATGCCAAAGCTTTTCAACAACTCAACATGGATGTACGGTGCTTAATACAGGATCTTTTGTGAAATCTAAATTTGCATTTAAAGTTTATATACCGGCGAGCCGCACAATTGAAGATTCAGAAATACCAGATGATATGACAATGGAATAAAAATTCCTGTTTTTTTACTTTAAGCGTAATTGTATTTATATGTGTCATTTTTTAAGTGGTATAATAAATGTTGCTAAAATTTATTTAAGAATGAATGTGTTTCCATAATTTTGTATTACATATTAGCTAATATTCTGTCTTGCGGAGGGTCACAAAAGATATGAAAGACAATACTCAAACCGCAGTAATTTGATTTAACTTTTTAAATTTATTTTGCGGTGATTAAATAAGGCGTATTTTTTATTATATGGATTTAAAAGTTATTAGCCAAACAAAAAAATTCATACCTTAGAGTAGTAATCTTAACTAGAATATTGTTCAAGTTTCATAACATTTTATCAATCGTTCTCAGTTTGGGGCTTTAAAGTAACGGTGATGTTGTTGTTGTTGTAACGGTTACATAATCCCCGTTTGGGTGATAAATTCTAGATTGGTTGTCGTCGAGGTCATCTAACGGGAGGCCCAGGAAACAAGCTGTTTCGACGGGGTCGGACCATAGGGAAAAGGGTGTTAGATGAGTGGGGTTCGTTGGGCATGCAAAGAGGTGGTTAGTGTCATGCGGAGACTCATTGCACGCAGGACATGTGTTTGGTATGTCGGGGTTTATTCTAGATAAGTAGGAGTTTAATCTGCTCCAATATCCAGAACGAAGTTGCGGGAGGGTCACTCTGGTTTCGCGAGGCAACTCGAGCTCTACGTCTGCTATGGGTGGTGGTTTGACTCGTAGTACGCCATTCACTGAGAGGGAGTGAAGGTGTGGATGGCTCCACTGTGAATGGCGGTCAGTGCTTGTCTGAAGTTCGTTGCGTCCGAAGTCCGGTCGGCGTACTGTCTAATGTCGTCGACGTAATCAAGGAAAGACTTCTTGATGTTCCCGCTTCAAGCAGACGACTGCAGGGATGGTTTCTACGAAAACAACACAGCAGAAACTGCTTGGCGACTAGCTCATTGTGTTCCTTAACCGGAAGCATACGGACCTCACTGTGTAGATGTTCGATTTAGGACATCAAGAGGCATCCCGTGATTAGATTAGATTAGATTTGAAAATGAGGTATGCACTGCGACCTAGGGTCTATTGTGCCCTCTCCTCCATCACATGCATTCCCAAAGTCCCAGCACCCTGAAAAACTCCAGATACTTGCTGGGTGCTATTGAGGCAATGTGATCCCTGGTCACAAAAATGGAACCGAGGGCCTTGAACCTGCGTCTACAAATTGCGGCGCAATCTAGGATTAGGTGTTCTGGTGTTTCCGGTCCCATGTCGCAGAATCGGCAGTTTCCACAAGAAGCTAAGCCCATGTTTGATAGGTGCTTCTTGAGCCTGCAGTGCCCAGTGTAGAGCGCGACAAGGAGACGGAGTTTGTCTCTGGGGAGGTTAATAATTGCTCTGAACCTGGCTAGGTTGAACCCTCCCAGTAGCAGTTTGGCCTGACGCATCCCTGCTGTCTGTTGCCAGTGACTGTCTCTGCTCGATCTCTCCTCCGTGCGGAGCAGTTCCTTTATTGTATGGGGCCCTACCGCAATGTATGGTTCTGGCCCCATCATTCTTGTAGTCGCAGCAGAGCGGGCGAGTTCGTCTGCCAGTGTGTGGAATCGCTCCAGTTCGCCTTACTGCCGAGAGTAACTTTAAACTTTTTCGTAAAGTTTACTCTCTTCGTTATACCGTCTCTTGGAAGGAGGGCCAGTGGCGTGTTATCTTCTAAGGCCCTCATTTGTTGAGACGAGATTAACTTCCCTTTACCATACCCCTCTGCTGTCATAAGCAGCATGGTATGCTTCGCAGTCTGATTGATAACCAAATGGAGTGGTGTGAGCTCTAGCATGACCTCAAGTGCTGCGGTGGGGCAGGTGCGCATTGCCCCAGTGGCGCAGACGCAGGCAAGTCTCTGCAGCTTCGATAGCTGAAGGCCTATCGAAGTCTGCTTTGCTTTCGATGCCCAAACCACCGCTCCATAAGTAACAATAGGTCTCACGATCATGGTGTACAGCCACCTGATGATACTAGGTTTGCAGCCCCAGGATCTGCCGGCGAGGCGTCTGCACACCATGAGCGCCTTTGTGGCCTTGGAAAGCGTTAGCTCCGCGTGCCTATTCCACCGCAAGGTGGAGTCTAGTGTGAGGCCTAAGTATTTTACTTCCCTCGACACTTCTAGCTCTCTGCCCCCAAGGGATAGTATTCTAAGGCCCGGAAGAGATCTTCTTTTTGTGAAAGGGATGACGGTTGTTTTTAATCCCGTGATAGTCCGGAGTGCAGTGTTCTGACAGGTCTGAAGCTTCTTCGTCTGCGTGACACTACATCCAGGCGACTATATTGGGGCTGCATAGTTTAGGACCGGCCGGCCGATTGCCCTGTATGTCGCCACCAAAGTTTCTTTGTCTTTTCCCCAAGAGCTGCCAGCAAGAGATTTGAAGATTTTGTTGCGGCTCTGTACTTTGGTAGTTATCGCGGTCGTGTGAGGAGTGAAGGAGCTAAGACTGTCTAGTGTAACGCCTAAAATTTTAGGGTTGTTTACCGTTGAAATTTTGGTGCCATCGACTGAAATGTTTAGATCCAGTCTGTACTCCTTCGTCCAGTTTGTAAATATGGTCGCTATGGATTTTGTGGGGGAGAGTGTCAGACTCCTTGCAGAGAAGAAGCGAGAAAGATCAGAGAGATAGCTGTTTACAGTCGAGCACATGCCATCTATTCCATTACCCGACGTCAATATCGTGCAGTCATCAACGTACGAGGTCACGGAAATTCCCTCTGGTGGTTGGGGGAGTTTCGAGATGTAGAAGTTAAACAGTAAAGGGGAGAGGATACCCCCTGTTTAATTCTTCTCAGTTTGGAGTTTGACCTCGAAACAGTACGGATTAATGCCGACCGCTCAGGTAGTTCATGGTCCACCGCTTCAGCCCTGGAGGGAGCGTAGATTGTTCGATGTCCTCAAATAGCGTTGTGTGGTTGACTGTGTCGAAGGCTTTCGACAAGTCCAACGGTACGAGGATCGTCCTCTCGCAGTGTGGCTTCTGGTTTAGGCCATGAACTATCTGGGCGTTTATGACGCTAAGTGCTGTGGTGGTGCTGTGCACTTTCCGGAAGCCATGCTGATGTTCTGCTAGACTAAGTGGGTGTGTGAACGTCGGGAGTAACAAGGCCTCAAGTGTCTTCACTACTGGGGAAAGGAGAGTTATCGGACGATAAGACTCCCCTTTGTTGGCGGGTTTCCCAGGCTTCAGTAGTGGGACCATTCTTCCGACTTTCCACACATCGGGTATTTGAAGAGTGGCCATCGACAAGTTGAGGTAGCTTACTCCCGTCGAGCCTAGATGTTTTAGCATCAGCATGCTTATTCCGTCTGGCCCAATGGATTTTGACGATTTGGCCTTTGTGATGGCACTCTGAACCTCCCCATCGGTTAAAGTAAGTGGTGCGCAGTCTTTTGGCATTTTGCGCAGCCGTCGGGTAACACATAGTTTGGACTAGTCAGTCGAAGGGTGCAGTGTAAACTGCCGATCGTCATGTTTCCTCGGATTTGACAGGGCCTTGACAGTAGTCCAAAGCTTTCTTACACCGGTGGAGAGGTTGCAGGACTTCAGGTGCTCTATCCATTTTGTCCGCTTATGATAGTTTACCATTTGCCGAATCTCCAAATTGAGATCCCTTATTCGGGGATCACAGGGATCGGCATGGCGTAAGGTGTCGCGCACGTTTGCTAGTACAGCTGCTTCGGCTGGGAAATTAGGGCGGAGTTCCGCGAATCTTCCAACCGGTATGAAGCGAGCAGTAGCAGCAGCGAACACCTTGCGGAATTGACGCTCACCAACGATGACGTCCGTAGGAATGGGTAGTGCGTTGAAGGTGCTCTCGGTAAATTCTGTGAAGCCGACCCAGTTGGCTTTGTTAAAGTTAACAAAAGTGCGGTTGTCCACAGAAATAAAGTCGGGAGGTTTCTCGATCGAGATAATTATGGGCAGATGGTCTGATGCGAGAGTTAGCATAGGTCGCCAGGTTATACTATTTATCAGACTACCGCTAGCGATGGTCAGACTGGGAGTTATGCTGTCTGTGTGAGCTCCTTAGGGCCGTGGAGGTCCTATCTTGGCCACTCGACTGGAGTGGCGGCGCAGTACGTGAACAAGGTGCAGACTGCAGAGCCGTTGAGGTAGATGTCGCAGTATTGCGTTGACACGTAACTCGTAGACACACAGGGGTCTTAAGGCCTGAGCAGGTCTGAAGATGGCTTCATCCATTGCATGTATTGCACCTAACCGAGGTGGAGAAAATTATTGTCCTTACTGCTTTTATGCATGAGCTCTTCATATTTTGTGCTCTAAGCAAGAAATTTAACATGCAAATAAGTATAGTATAGTGATTTTTAATTTAAAGTCCATTTAATCAAAAGAAATGTTATTCAACTAACAAAAATAATATAATGTTGAAAAAACATAAAGTTTTCAAAGTATTACAGTAAAAAAATTATTTACAGCCAAAAGTTCTAAAACTATCAGTAAAATTTTTCTTCTTGGTGATAAGATAAAAGTTGTTTTGTAGTTTTTTTCTTTCATCGATTCCATTGGAATTTCTTTGGGAATCGACCAACAGCTGCTGATGATACCTGGCAACATGCTCATCTGATCCGGCTCCAATATTTTCAGGAAAAAAATGTACGTGCGATTCCAAAAAATTAATTTTAAGTGACAACCTAAGGCTTTATAAACAGAGAGAAACTCTCAAGTAATTTTTGGGTAGAGTTCAGCTTTTGTATTCCCTAGAAAATTTTGACATTCTTTTACAAAAGTTCCTGTTCTGCTTCAAACTATTCTTTCTGCTTTGTTCAACTTTGAGTTAAAACCTTTATTTGTCATAAACTTGCGAATCTGTGGACTAACAAAAATTTCCTCTTTCAATTATGCGTCATTGATTCGAGGAAATTTTGTTTTGATATATTGAAACCCTGTACTTCCCTTCATAGCTTTTGGTTTATATCATTTCGGTGTACTTTCGAAATAAACTCATCTAAAATGTAGCAAAAACAGTATTTAGGATTTTTACAGATTTGCAGCATTCTATATCCTTAAATTAAATACAATTTCTTTTAGCACAATTGTCAAGTTTCTAATTTATATTTATTAGCTCAGTTCATAAAAAACATAAACTGCAAATAAAATACTTTACAAACATAAAAGGAATGTGAACTTGCATACGGTTTACCAAAATATTCGATACAAAAAGTAAATAATTGAAAGACAGTTTTCAACTGATTGGATATATGCATATGTACATATGGTACTTATCTATTACCATAAAATACACTTTCGATCATTTTCTTCTTTATCTAAAAATTCCTTAAAATTTATATTGAATATACATATGTACATATATACTCGTAGCTATACACTAGCTTAAATGTTGGAACACTAGAAAAATTAAAAAAAAAAACAAGAAAAACCGTTAACTTCGGTTGCACCGAAGCTATAAATCCGTTCATAAATAAAAAGTTCTTGTATAGAAACTTGATTTTAATCGGCAAGTTTGTATGGTAGCTATATGCTGTAGTGGTCCGATATAGCCGGTTTCAAAACATAAGCAGCTTTTTGTGAAGAAAGGAACGTGTCTCAAAAACTGGGGGAACAGATCGCGTATATACAGAGAAACGGACATGGCTAAATCGACTTAGTGGCACACTTAATATATCTTATTTAGATTATAAAAAACATACTGAATAAGTAATAAAGGGATACGTTCGGGTGTAACCGAACATTTTATACTCTTGCAACTTCCAACGAAAGAGTTAAACATTCATTATTCGTCGAAATTATTCATAATATTAGGGATATGAGATTAAGACCAAGTTCTAGACCAAGTTCGGTCATATTTAGTGGTAAATCACATACATTTTCAAGAAAACGTATCCATTTAATTTCATTAAATTATCACACATTTTGACCAATCTAAACGGTTTAAAGTCAGGCGGACTTTAGCCTCTGACATTACTCAAGTATACTTGAAAACATATTTTCAAGCAGTTTTAAAAATATACACATAACTCACACACTGAACGGCATATCCGGCGTAAGCTTTGTTATAATAACGAAATTCGTTCCATGTAGTATATGGGAGTTGTAGACCAATTTCACATATTTTCGGAATTAACCCTATCTCAAGTATTTGTCGCATTACTGCATATAATTAAAAGAAAAATATGGTCTCTGAGTTTCATTAAGGTACCTCACATACCATCACCAATATTTAAGGAGTAAGGTGAACCGGATGTTTGAAATTTCTAATAGTAGATATATGGAGGCTAGGGTAAGTTTTCACCCCATTTTATCTCTTTAAAGCACAAAGATGCATTATTAGAAAAAACACTCACTCAATTTTATGAAGATAACTCAGATATTGGCCGATATATGCCTTATAAAGTCAGCCGAAAGTTTGAAGTCCTATTAGATATATGGGTCTTAACCAATTTTTGACATAAAGACATACTACTCTCAAGTCAAGTCAGCCATAGACAATGGGGTTCACATATTCATAGTCTAGGGCCCTGAACAGTTATGGTCCGATTTTTACATATCTTAGACCTGAGATGGCGTATCTTTAAGGCACTATTTTTGTAAAGTTTTATCTCGATATATTCATTGATTTCACCTAAATGTGGGCAGGGCCATTGTCCAATTTTGAGACCGGTTCTAAAATTTAATGTCTCTAGATATTTATTTATTTATTTTATTTGTTTATTATATGAAAAATAATAATACAATTATTATTTTACAAAGTAAAAGGAGCACTAGCTTCAGAGGCTTTCAGCTCGCAGCTTTAATTACAAAGGTCTTAAATAATAAAAATGATAAATTCCGTGTAAAAAATATTTACAAACAATATGTTTTTATGCAATAAAAATTATATGTTATAAATAAATTTAGAAAAGGAAGGATTAGCTTAAATGTATTTTTTTAAATTTGTACGAGATAGGAATTCAGAGATTTTGGTAATATTTACAATAGATGTTACTTTTAGTAAATCAAGAGCTTTATTGTTTTGAAAGATACTGGTTCTTGCAGAGTTGAAGTAGGGGCATTCATCAAGTAGATGGATTATGGATAAGGTCGGCGAGTTGCAATATGTGCAGGGTGGAATTCTGTTTCCATTTAATATATGAGAGTGCGTTAATGACGTATGGCCAAGACGAAGGCGAACAAAGGCCTTGATGTCATGGCATCGGCCTGAGGGTGGGTAGACAGATTTATTCCCGTTCCGATTGCAGGTGGCGTAGTGATGTTGCACATTTTTCCAAGCATTAACTTTTATGGTTTTTTCCTGTGAAGCGATTAAACGGAATATATCCTTTTTTCAATGTAGTCGAAGATAATCAATGGCTGTTTTGCAGCCAGTTTGGCGTTATGATCGGCCCATACATTTCCAGTAATGCCAGCGTGACCTGGGACCCACATAATTTTTATGTTTGTGTTACTAATTAGTATGTTTCTAATTTGCGAAATTAGGTAAGACTTGTTGGTTCCATTAAGAAGAGCTGAGATTGTAGACTTGCTATCTGTGCATATTAACGTTTTTGTATTATAGTCACGAGCTAGAGGTAATGCATTATATATGGCTGCTGCCACAGCCGTGTATACTGAGCAGTAGTTGGGTAATTGTCCAGCTTTTAACGTATTTCCAAAGTTATCAACAATAGCAAAAGACGTGTAGAAGTCGGCCTTGGAAGCGTCCGTAAATATGAGCTTCCAGTCTGCGTATTGTTGTATAATGAGTTCTTTAAAAAAACTTTGATATACCCTGGA
Source organism: Bactrocera oleae (assembly GCF_042242935.1). Classification (NCBI taxonomy): domain Eukaryota; kingdom Metazoa; phylum Arthropoda; class Insecta; order Diptera; family Tephritidae; genus Bactrocera; species Bactrocera oleae. The sequence continues at coordinate 19,685,554 of NC_091540.1, read as the reverse complement.
ATTAGTATTCTTCTTTTGATATTTTTGAAGTTGTAGCTCGAACGAGGTTTTTTTAATTAACCATGGTGCAGCTGAGATAAAGTTTACAACCGGTACAGATGAAATACCTAGATCTTTAGCTAGTTTGATGCATCTAGAGATAGTGGAGCCAATATTGGAGTTTGTTTCATCAGTCCATTTGGCTTTTACTATATAAGAGGTTACTATTGCACAATAGCAGTTTTGGAATAAGTTTTTGTGTAGTGTTCGTTATTCTTTCGTCGGTAGATGGGAGTCCAGCTTCCGTTAAAATAAACTTTATTGGTGGTGTCGGAAATGCACGAATACTTCTCCTAACAGCTGCATGATATGGTGCAAAGATTTGCTTTATATTGCTTTTTGCACAGTTGCCGTAGATAGGGAGACCATAATCTATCTTAGATAAAATTAAAGCTCTTGTGATATTAATAAGAGATGTGATATGTATTGAACAATATTTTGATGATAAATACTTAATTATATTAAGCCTAGAAACTAGTTGTTTACGAAGATGTGTAGAATGTTCCTTAAAAGTAAGTCTCTTATCGAATATTAAACCTAGAAATTTAAGTCTAGTAGTATTTACAATATTTACATTATTATACTGTAGATTGAAGTTATTAAATTTGTGTTTTCTGCAAATATGGAATAATTTAAATTTGTTTATAGAGATATCGCACCTGAACCATTAGCCCAATTTGAAATTTCGGTTAGGATATTTAAGAAAGTTTGTTTTACAATATTTAGGTTGTTTTGTTTGGAGAAAAACAGCACATCATCCGCATAAATAATATGTGAGATGAGCTTATGTTTAGAAATGATCACACTAATTTCGTTAAATGCGATTACAAACAGTATAACAGATAGTGGTGATCCTTGCGGGATCCCGTTGTACATATTGTACGTATTTGAAAAGGTGTTATTGATTTTGGCCGTGGTTTTACGATTAATTAGGAAAGATTTAACAAAATTAAATATTTTTGCACCAATTTGCCACTTCTCAAGCTTTGTGAAATCGAATTCGGCGATGGTTATGTCTGATTCGGTAATATGTACAGGTGGGTTGTCTTTACTATACATTCTTCTGAGAAGTTCGTTTTTATTTAATACAAAGGAGGAGTGGAAATTTGAGTCGCTCGAGTAGTCGGACCATACAGATGCGAAATGATTAGCTATCTCTTTTGAATCGAAAATTGGGCCATTCGGTTTGGCCCATAGTTTCTTGGGGCTTGTTAAGGGAGTGATAGCTTCGGTAAGTTTTTGTAGGCAAGTCCGCTTAGCTTCTTTAATATTTTTTCGTAATACTGCATTGGCTTTTTTTATATTTTATCAAATTGTGGATAGAGAGAGTTTTTTTGTATACTGTCCATAGTAATTGTTTTTCTTCTCTTAGATTTGAAAGTTCGGTAGACCAATAAGGCACATGACTTTTGAAAGTTTTTGTTACCCGTTTGAGGGATAGAGAAGTGGGCAGAGGTTTTAATTATTTTGGTAATCGTAGCTGTTTCTTTATTTATATTATTGACAGGGGGATGTGCAGCAGAATATCTTTCATAAAGTTGTTGAAATTTAGACCAATCCGCCTTGTCCAACAGAAATTTCGGCTTTGCCGAACCTTTGTTAGATAAGGGGGTTGATAGGTGAGTTATAATAGGAAAATGATCACTGTTATATAGTTCAGTTAAGGTTTGGCTATTTAGTTTGGGTGCGATAGCAGAAGAACAAAGGACCAGGTCTACATTCGTGAACGAATTGTGTGTAGAAAAATGTGTAGGAGAGCCGTCGTTTAAAATATTTAAGTTCTCCGCTAATATAAGGTCTTCTAGGATTTTACCTCTTTGGTTAGTACATTCAGAGCCCCAAAGAGGACTCCAGGCGTTGAAATCGCCAAGTATAATTAGGGGTGTTTGAATGGGTCTGATTATATCGCGGAGTTCTTTGATATTGAAGTTTTGATGTGGTGGGATATAAACTGTTAGGATGGTTAATTTAAATCCAATAAAAATTTCCATTGCTATTGTAGAGATATTACAATATGTAGGAAGAAATTTGTGTGGGATATCTTTTTTTATCAGAGTAGCAACTAATTGCTTACTAGTAAGGTTTTTTGTTAGGTTGGAGAAATAGGCAGAGTATTGTTTAGGTACTGCAGCTGTGGTGTTAAATGAAAGGTGTGTCTCTTGCAATGATATAACAGTTGGGGATTGCTCTTTTATGAGTAACTCTAGGTCAGTGTAATTGTTGTAGAAACCGTTCATATTCCATTGCAGAAATTTGAACATTTCTTAGCGATATGAGAAAAGAGAAAAAAGTGAGAAGGAATTTTGAGAATTACTGATCTTCATTATCTGATGTGATAATTATGTGAGGAGAGATATTGCACGAGTAAGTAGGTGGAGAGAGATCGAATTTGTCTGAAGAGAGAGAGTGAGATTGGTTTATAAAAGAATCGGTAATGGACTTTTTTGGAATGAGTGGAATGTTTACTTTGGTTGAGTTTGTTTTTGTTTGGGGAAACGTTAAGTTAGGATTGCTTTTAGTTGTTTGTTTTGCAGTTTCAATTGGTGAATTTTGGTGGGTATTAATTACATAGCAGTTATTGCTCTCTTTTGAAGTTTTCTTTTGTTGTGGAAGAAGATCAGTTGTTGGAGATTGGTCTGTGGGGAATGGCCGGGGGGGAGATGGTGAGCGATGATTAATCACGTTTGTACTTTTTTTGTTTGTATTTTCTTTTGTAACAGAGGCGAAAGAAGAGTTTGTGGTTATGGGGGGTAATTGTTCTTTGTATAAACTTAGTGCTTCTCGCATTGAACATTTTCTTTCTGTTTTTATTTTTAAAATATTTTTCGATTGAAGGTATTTGGGACAAGAGCGTGAAGAAGAAGGGTGATCGCCTGAGCAATTTGCACAGAAGATGCGGCTGCATGATGAAGGGGGATGGGGTGGGAAATTGCATGTGTCGCATGTTGGGTTGTTGTTGCAGCGTTTAGCTGTGTGGCCTAGAAGTTGGCAAATTTTGCACCTCATGGGGTTTGGGAAATAGGCTCTAATCCGTATTGTGCGCCATGAGACTTCGATTTTTTCGGGAAGTTTGTAGAGGTCAAATGAAAGGAGAACCACTCCGATAGGTTTTTGTTTGCCTTCCCGATTTTTAGTGAATTTATAGACATAAGTAACTCCCTGATCTTTTAAATTATCGATAATTTCTTCTTCTGAAACGTCGTTTAAGAATGGCGCATATATTGTACCTTTAGAGCAATTCAAATTGTCATGTAGTTTCACAGAAATATCACAAATTCCATGTAATTTCTTTGTTGTTAAAAATTTTTCAGCAATTTTCCGGTTTTTAACAAGTAAAAGTAGATTACCATCACGCAATTCAGTGATAGACACAATTTCCTTACTAATTGATTCTAAGCTTTTATGCACAGCGAAGCAAGAGTATTTGGAAAGTGATTTGTTCGAATCTGTTGCGGAGATAAGAACAAACTTAGGGCAATCTTTTTTAATTTGGGGTAGTTCTGGAAAATTGTCAAAAAGTTTATATGTCAGTTTTTTTCTTTTGGGATTGGGGCTAGAGGCAAGCAAAGCAAACCTATTTTCCCCGAGGTTAGGAGGCCCTGGGGCCATAATAAACAAAATATCACCAATATACACTAGTTTTTTGTACGCTAGCAACGCGAGTTACCGTACGAACGAAACAAACCAAAAGCACGTGCACTTATATGCAAGGTGAATTACGAAAACAAAGCGAAAGGCACAAAAGAAAACTGTAGTCAAGAAAACACGTCCGCTCAATAAGAGAGATAGTCGAAGACTGAGATATTTATTTATTCAGGGCTGTTGTGGATTCCACGACAGTTTTGCGTAGTTTTTAGAATTGCAAGCCAATTCTGGTTTTTAATGACAAAACCAATATCGAATCAACTGTTACTGTTTATATGACAAAACTTTTAAGATATCACAGAATGCACTTGATGCATCAGGGAAATCCCATGTGAAATTTGTTTTGCATTTACCAGGTGTATTGGTATGACGTGAGAGCGTAAAGATTCTAATGTGTTGGTAGGGAACATTTGTTGTGAACGAGCCTTATTTTTTTCTGTTTCGTTGGCATGACATCTGTCAAACATATTTAGTAACCTTACAGTTATTGAACAAACAACATCATATTTTTCATTGTGTTGAAAATGTCAAATTTTGTACCGGAAAGTGATGATTTGCGGAAAGCATTAATTTATTGTTTTTAGTTGAAGAAAAGTGCTGCAGAGTCACATCGAATACTTGTCGAGGCATATGTTATGGTGATCATGCTCTATCAGAAGCAACATTCAAAAGATGGTTTCAACGGTTCAGAGGTATTGATTTTGATGTGAGAAATGAAGAAAGTGGAAGACCACCAAAAAAGTGTAAAGACGCCGAAATGCAAGCAATATTGGGTGGAGAGTCAAAAGCAAATGGCAGCCATTTTAAATGTAGCACAACAAACAATTTCAGACCTTATGAAAGGTATGGGAAAGATCCAAAAGTGTGGAAAATGGGTACTACATGAATTGAATGAAAGACAAATGGAAAACCGAAAGAACACTTATGAAATTTTGCTTCAAAGACACGAAAGAAAATCAGTTTTGCATCGAATTGTCACTGGCGATGAAAAATGGATTTATTTTAAGATCCTGAACTTAGAAAATTATGGGTTAATCCAGGACTACCATCAACATCGACTGCAAAAACAGATCGATTCGGTAAGAAGGCAATGCTCTGTGTTTGGTGAGATCAGAAGGGTGTGGTATGTCATGAGCTTTTAAAATCTGGGGAAACTGTTAATACTAATCGCTACAGATAACAAATGATCAATGCATTGATCGAAAAGCGACCAGATCGGGCCAAATATTAATTTTGTTACACGACAATGCACCTGCACACAAAGCAAAATCGGTTCACGATACAATCAAAGTGATTGGTTAGGAGCTGCTGCCCCACCCGCCGTATTTACCAGACTTGGCACCTTTCGATTACCATTTATTTTCATCGATGGGACACGCATTGGCTGAGCAGCACCTCGATTCCTATGTAGAAGTCGAAAATTGGGTGTCTGATTGGTTTGCTTCTAAATACGAATATTTTAATTAGGTGGCCTAATTTTATAAAAAAAAAAAACAATGGTCAATACTTTGAATAATTATTTTTTCTTTCTCATTCAAAATTTTTTTAATTTTCACTAAAAAGGCATTTCATACTGGTACACCTGGTACTTGTATACATGCTTACTTTACAGATTTACATCCCATTATCGACCGACGTTTTGTAAATCCTCTTAAAATATCTGGATTTTTCATTAACTCAATAATTATGACATTTGTTATTTTACATTTCCAATCTGTCAGCGACTATCCTCTTGCTTTGTTTCTGATAACATAACCAATAAAACCACCAAACCAATAATATCTGAATTGATGAAACCTACTATATTTTTTTTATCGGTTTCAATTCTGATTCTGACAACTATCAGATTCTACAATACCCCTGATTGATTTATCACACTTTAAGTAGTTTTTAACGAAACCGTTTTATGGTCAAATGGGCGGGGTTATAAGCAGATTTAATTCCATTTTCAGGGAAACAAATACTTCTCCTGAACAATTCGTAGCGGGAATAGTCAAAAATATACGCAGAGTAATGTCTGCATTCTGATAAACATCTCGAAGAGTTTAAGAATGCAATACTTTGCCTTTGTCTTATGCGGAACGTACTTGTTCCCTATTTGGCAGGGTATCGTTGTCTAATTTATTTGTAAGATCTTTTTATTGATTCGTATCTATTTCAGATAATTTGTAAAAAAACTTTAAATTTTCATAGAGACTTTGTTAGGAACTTTTAAGTCCGGCCAATTTTATGCTGCAGTTATCTAAATCTCGGTAATAGTTGAAAACGTAAACATGGAGTACAAAATACAAAATAAAAAATCTCAGTACTTCAAAGTACGTTCGATTTACTTTTAGAATAAAACCTCGTTCCAACTTTACAAACATTTCTATAAATTTTTTAAATCCGTAACTTCCTTTTGCGGTACACCGTTCATAGTCATAAAATCTCGAGATTCCTCGTGTAAATGCCATCGAAAGAGATCACTACTTAATGTAAAATATCAATTCTTGACTATGTTTCTCCGGCATCTTCTGATGGAGGAAAATCAGACGGCCTTTCGTTCAAATCTGTATTTTACAATAAAAAAGGATTTGATTGTACTTCTTCGATATCCTGTGCTGAAGAATTGTCTAATTCGGACTAGAAACAAATCCTTTTAACAACTTTAAATAATTTATTCTTAATTTAATTTTAAACAGTATGTTCAAAGAAAAAACCAATTGCATCAAAATACTTTCGGCAGATGAACCTGATTCACAACTTGACGTAAAATTTATTTTTTCTTGAAGGTTCTTCTGCTTTTTATTTACGATATTCTGCACCGGTAAGTATTTTTCGATATTTAACGAAATTTAGAGCTCAACAAATTATTTGAAGAAAATGCCTGATTCAAAATATAAATGATTTTAATGGCACAAAACTCTATAGAAAAATTTGAGACTACTTTATTGAGAAAAGTGTGGTAAGCTCGATATACGCAAAATATAATATAGCGCAAAGCCTCCCACGATTTTTTAACAATAAAACAAGTCTTTTCCGGTCAAAATTTCTGTAAGTTTATATTAAGAATTTTTTTACACTTCTTAGTGTGAAGTGCAGCATTTTGATTTTATTTTTTGAAACTATATTTATTATTTAGTCACACGTAGTATTCTGACCATTGTATAAGTATAGTAGATTTATACAATGATTCTGACTTGCTTTAAAGATGTTTTTGAGCAAATTTGTTATTCAAATGATAGATAGTTGATGCTTTTAGCTATATAGTTTTAGGAGATTTTTTCTTATGTGAAAGTGATGCTAACACAAAAAGTTACAAACATACATACAAATATACATATACCATATAAAATATATAATATGCGAAAAACTATGCGGAAGGTTTTAAGGTTTTACTAAAAATGAAACGTAGATATACATATCTAGAATTATAGTCTACAAAATATCTCAATAAATATCTCGCTTTTGTTTCAAAAGTAATTCGCATGGACTACTCCGAAATAATGCCAAATACCCAGATATCGGTGCAGTCTAGCAATGGATGTGAATAAGTAAGTAATAAGGGTGAAACATCGACACCAACGTTTTTTCCTCAAAATGAACTCGATGATTTAATACAAGTTAGGAAAGATAAAACAATTTGTTAAAGTGTTCGACGTGGAAGGATATGGTTTTAGTGACATTTGTAAACAAATTTCGAAGTTAGTATGGAAAAGTTTAAAAGTGGAATATTTGATGGTCCTCAAATATGGCAATTAATGAAAGATACAGATTTAACAGTTCCGGAAATTGAAGCTTGGAAAAGGTTTATGTTAAAGTTAAACTATCTCCGTAATAATCTGGATAAATTTTCGGATAATTTTGGAAATTATAGAAAGGATCTAAAAGTGATGGAAGAAAGTATCAATGTCAATGTGATCAGCACATGATGGCACATTATAACTGATTCTTAAAAAGAGAATATCAACTGAAAGTTATAAAAGAAATGCTCATTGAAGAAGTTTTAAAAAAATAAAATACATATATGTTTTCGACATGTGTCTTTCTGTTTACTTCGTTGCCTCATTCAAACCACCTAAAGGTTCAAAAATAAATGAGCGCAAATCTTACAAAAACATTGATAGTTTCATGAACTGAGGACAGAAATATATCCAAAATCGATCTTATATCTAAAGTAACATAACCAGATCAGAGTTACCGATAAAATTTAATTAGATCGTATTTATATCAAGCAGTCTTGGAAACAGTTAAAAAAATACTTTTTTTTTTGTAATATTACTTAGATTAGGTTAGGTCAATCCTAATATTGCTCTTGTCTTTCCCAAAATATGATATGATTAGACAAGCTCTAGGTAGAAATAATTTTGTTACAATAAACACAGATCTAAGCGGTGGCGGACTTCATTGGACGTCTCTACTCAAACTTATTAAATTCTTACGTTTTATGTATGTACTAAGTTATATTATATTAAGTTTGCAAAGAAGTTTGTAACACGTAAACGTCGGAGACCATATAAAATATATACATACTTAAATGATCAGCTTGACAAGTTGAGTCGATGTAGAAATGTCTGTCTGTATATACGTGAACTAATCCCTAAGTTTTGAGATATCAATCTGAAAGAAGCTGGTTATTTGTCGCAACCGTCGATATTGTGTCACTATAGCATATAGCTGCCATACAAACTGATCTATCGGAGTCAATTTGTTGAAGGGACAACATTTTTATTTGTTAAGATGTCTTCACAAGATTTGAAATGGGTTATTGAATAAAGTAATGGATGGGTTATTGAAATAAGAAATTGTTCAGATCGAGTCACTATAGCAAATACATAGCTGCCATACAAGCTGAACGATCAAAATCAAGTTCTTGTACGGAATGGTTTGGTTTTGTGAAGTAATACTTGTACTTCGGAGCAACCGAAATTAATGATTTTTCTTGTTATAAATTATCTTCCAACTTAAGCTTCAACTTTAAAACAAAATAGTCGGCGAATCTCCATCTCGTATAAATACTGTTATTTTTTAAACGCAATTTCTAAATTCGGATGAGTTGAGTAAAGAAAAGGGAGAAGAAAAATATTTTTATACTCCAAAGGCATATTTTTCAAAATTGTTCATTTTCAGTAACTTTCTGTTCGAAAATTCTAATTGTAAAATAGTATTCTTACCTTTTTTGATGCCTTAGTGGAGGCGAATATTTAAAGCGCTCCTCATATGTTTTCTGCTTAAACCCCAAAATTATTGCCTCTTTACTCGTACTCTGTTCGCTCTGGCAGAGGCGTGTGTTGCTTGTGATAAGAATAGGAAGTCGTACCGAAATCATCAACGAGTATTAGCAGGGCCATCATCATCATGCGCATCCTTATTGTCGGTATCAGTAAACAAATAAAGTTGTTGGTGAATGTGCGCTCACTAACAAAGCGCTTGGAATCGGTAACATTGTCACAGCATGTGTTCCATAGCAGACAAACAGTATGTGAAAACGTTGTAAAGAAGCATCTTAACGCGAGTTGAACGCACCGCGCAATCTGTTACGGTTCCAAGCGAGCGAAAGAAATGTCAGCCGTATTGCTATATCACATTTCTACATACCATTTAGTAGGATGTGTTAACCCAAGCAACCCACATTTCGGAAAACATATGAAGCTCAGTTTATTTTTGATTTTCCTATATAAAGATATAATAATAATAATAATAAACTTTGTCATGTAATTGAAGGCTAACGAAATTATGCCTGGATACTTCTTCTCTCCTTACACTCAAAGATGAAAAAGACGAGAATTTATAATATACAAGTATATATTTTATAAATTAGACAAGTTAATCAATTAAAAGCAAATGCATAACCTTAAACTATAATATATACGCATATATATTTATTTCTAATCGTAAAATTTATAAAAACATGTTTAAATATTTTTGATATACTCTTGGGAAGTTAATATCATGATAATTTCCGAAATTCTAGAATATATGGTATGTGATATTTGTTTGTTTAAATGAATTGGTTTACTGGTATATAGTATTAGACAACATTCTGAACTGAACTTTTTTCAACTGGAGTTGCAGAACCTATTATTTTTTATGACCTAAAGCCGATTTAGAAAAATATTGTTTCGTCAGTTGCACACGGAATACTCGTATAGCTCAACGAAGATATGTCTATGACACACATCCGTATTTATATGTGTGTATGTATATATATATATACATATATATATATATATATATATATTCTGTCTAACTGTTTATGTACATATACTGTTTGTAAAAGAATCAATGCATAAAGAGTTTAGGTTTTTAAATATGGCAGAAATTTTTAATGGCGAAAGCATGATTCCCTAATAATAGTATTCCCGTGATGAAAGGCACACACCTACATATGAAACTTTTTGTCAGGTCAAATTCTATTTAGGACCATTTCATAGAATGAGTAGATAAGTTTAATAAGTACAAGTATATACATATGTACATATGGATGGTTTGTCGCTTTCTGTGCCACATCTTTCGATCACTACGCCACAAAAACTAAAATTACCGTATTTGAAGTGCAAAAAATCTTGAAGAAAGGCGTTTCCTCCGTCCCCTGCTTCCAGAAAAAGTTCTGTGTACAGTGGTTTCCATGCTGAAGATAACAGAAGAGATAACAGAGTTTCATATTTATAAAAAATAACACCAAGGTTCTCGCAATAGTAAGCGTACGCTAAGAGAGGTAATCAGCTACTCTTTGTTTCTATTATTTATTATTGAATTATCTGTACTAGTTATGCATGTACATACATTCCCCGCCTAATTATCAAATAAGTTTATATCTTAATATTGCTATGAAATTTTTAATAAATAATACGAGTACATCCTTGATTAGAATATAGTCAAAGAACCATGCGAATTATTTTAATCGGAAGTTATTGGCCTCAAAGTAATGCCAACTGTGCTATTTTTGTTAACTATGGAAAAAACTACTTTGATGTTTCGATAATACATTGTTTACTGTTCGAAAACACTCCGTTGATTCAAAGCAATGGGTTCATAAGTGTTACGGCAAATGTACTCCAACATATTCAACGGTCACATATCAAATGTTACATCCCAAGAACCGGAAAGTCCCAGGGGTTAGGTGACTGTAATTAGATCTTAATGAGTTGTTAACTTATTTCCACAAATGAAAAAGTTTTGTGACCGACAGGTGCAGCATTTTTAACACTATTGCTCATCAATCTTTGATAGGAACTTTAAATTGAAGGCGTTATGCTATGAACTGGTCCCACATCCACCAAGAAGCTGGAAAAGGATTTCATTTAAATGAGCATGTCAAGTTGGAAACAAACGCCTATTTTGAGGCCTTGAAATGTTGGAGGACCGTTACACAGAGAAACTCACGTCTGAATAGTTTTAATACTTTTGTTAAATTTCGTTTCGACAATTTATACTCAATATTGTTCATGGAAAACCCTTCACGGTCACCCACCCCTATACAACCGGAATGACCGGATTTTAGCCTGTCACGACTGTAAACTCGACAACATTCCTGAAAATTAAAAAAACAACAATTTCCATAAAACTACCGTTTCCATATTTCTATGCATTTATTCCATTAGATCATAGATGTAGACTTGTATCTTTATATCGATCTAAAATAAGTGAATGAATATATATTGTACTTTCCATCCATGGTGCAAATGATATTAGGCTGAAACATTATACATTTTAAAAAGCACATAAATATTTTTTATTACGATTATGATTATTTCAGTTTTAATCGTTCAATATTCGAAGCAAAACAACAAGGGCAAAAGTATATCCATATGTAAGTAAGTCTCTATGTTGATGCGGCAAACTCTATGAACAAATGTATTTACAATTTACATATATACAAGTATCTTTACAAACATATATTCTGATATATAAGAAGAGAATGGCAGTGTGAACGCAAAGCGAGTGCGAGCATTAGAAGGTGCCGACTGCTGGTTTAGATGAAACCACAAGGCGATGGCAAATAAAATATTTAAATGAGTAATTCGGAAGAAATAGTACTTAGCGTCATACTCCGTCGACAACGGCGACAAAAGAAAAGTGTTTACGAATTAAATGAACCAGAAGCAAGATTGTCAAAACGACGAAGGGTAATTTATTTAAATTGGCCTTTTTGACAACAATAAGACAGTGTCATTGAAGTTTACCACGGAACTTTTATTGGTTGAGTTTAAGTTTGAAGCGGTGAGTGAGATAAGGAGCAAAAATATGTGTTTGCATTTTTGTCAGCCTTATGTAACATTTCGTTTTCTTATATTTGTAGCTCATGTCCCCACACCAAATGTATATAAGGTCCAATAAAAATAAATCTATTATTTTTCCAATAGATGGCTTTCGTAATCTGTATCTAGTGTTCTATTAGTGCTATTGAGTCACGATTTATTTCGTTGGGAAGATTTTACAGTTTTTCTTCAATAAAGGTGAAAACGCAGGTCAGGATGCTGGAAATGTGAATAGTATTTATGGTCCTGCTACCAAATACACGTAATTTCGGTTTCGGCGATTCTTTTCCGGTAATTGTGATGTCAAAGATGCACCATGCTCTGGAGGTCCAATTGCACAAAACCCCGCTTAGAACTGTTTCAATAAGGCTGCATATAAAAAGATGCTTCATGCATGGGCACCACACGACCAGGACCGAATTTGCATTTGAGAATCGCTATTGAATTGCAACAAAATCGATTAAATTCTGAAGCGGATGGTTATTAGTTGGGAAAAGCGGCTTAGTTACCACAACGTCAAGTGAGGTGAATCGGTGTAAACGGTGGCCAAGCCCGGATTCATGGTCAGGAAGGTTTTGCTGGAATTGACAGCCAACCATATACTATGAGTTGCTTCCCTACGACTCTTCATTCGGACCTTATAGTTTGGACCCGGTACCAAGTGATTACTACCTGTTCCTGTGTATGACGAATGATTTTGCTAGTGAGAAATTCGCCTCAAAAGAATATTGTGAATATCGACTGTCCCAGATTTTTACAATAGGAAGTAGCGTTTCTGAGAGAGAGGCATTATGAAATTACCTTCAAACAATGTCAATAATTTATCGAATATAATAATGCATATTTGACATAAATCAGATCATTCTAACTGTGTTAAATAAAATTTCCCATTTACTGCAATAATAATCTTGACCTAATATAAAGTACATATGTACGTATATAACTATGTATATATCGTCACCTAAAATGCAAAATAACATAAGATCTCTTTTCATAAAATTACAGGAGAAGAAAAAAATTATATAAATTATTGAAACAAAAACTGATAATTTGCTTATATATACATATGTATATCTAATATTATGTAATGAAGCATAATCAATAAAAACTCAGTATAGAATTTTGTAATGACATTTTGTAGTGCCATATATATGTATTTGTATTTTTCTATTTATTGATCTAGAAGCAACTTCGGTTAAAAAGAGTCTAAATTCAATTTTAAGCTGCAATAAAAAGATTTCGTGTTATGAAAATGACACTTTGAACGAATCGCCTTTCCATTTTGTTCCAATAAATCATGAATCAATGAAACGCTTGCATTTTCCCTCCACTGAGCTAATGTGCTCACCCACACACAATAAAACATATTCGCTTGATGTGGCAAAAGGCGGTGGAAAGGATGCCGCAGGACATTTTGCTAAAAATTATATCAGCAAAGATGTAAAGGTCAGAAAGCATTTGGCAAAAGTGAGTTAATGATAGCTTAGAAAGCAATTTTGAGAGAAAATGCGACACTACCCTTCGTACAAAGGTCCATATCCTCGTATTCCCTGCCGAGAAATTACTACGAACAAATATTTCAATACTGACCAGAAAACTTTAGCGAAAAATATGGGCATCTGCAGATGAGGTTGCTTAAACGGACTCTGCGCTGTCGAGTCCAAAAAGTTTTTAAAGAAATCTTAATTTTAAACTTTTTTTTTTCTATGATGCCTCATTGAATTTTTTTTCGAAGATAAATATCACGAAATTTACCTCCATATATATATGCTTGGTTGGTGGGTTGAAAAGAAAATCTAAGTTTAATAACCGTTTACATTCTCCCTGCATGGCGTGTAGATTGTATGTATGTACAATAGCGTCAATAAAAAGAAAATGGAGCACTCAAATCCTTATAAATGGTTTAACATCTTTAGATATGATGTCAATCTAGGGCAAAAGATGTCTTCGGGTCACAGCCGATTACAGATTGATGAAAGAAACGTGAAAAGGTTGCTGTAGGTAAAAATTCAATTAGCAACTCTCGGGGGGTTTATTCTGAAGTGAATGGTTTTCGTATTAAATAGTACACAATTGAAACAATCACTAACACGTAGATATTTATTCTTTTATAGGTAGAAAGGTAGGTAGGTAGAGTGGATGTCTGTCGACGCACCTAGACCTTTGTGAAAATTATTTTATAATAAAGTAACATATTTCGAACAGGTTCTTACATAAGTAGTTCCTCAGAGTGTTGGTGCCGGGGTAATGGGCAGAATTAAATACAATTAAATTTCCCATCACTGTTCGAATCTATGTTCTTTAAATCAACAATGGCGTTATTTTGACAATGTTAGGTTTTTGGAATAGTGACATCATTATGATCAAGATTCTCCTTAATTCATTTTATGGTATAATGTGGAACAAATTGTTTGGAAAAATACTTAACATTACAGTCTTAACTGAATAGAGGTTGCTACGAGTAATTAATGTAGTACGTATGCAGTAACACAACCGACTAATATGGAACAATACCGGTTTACAAGGAATCAGAAAGTAGAAGAATTTTTAATTTGTGGCCGACTCGTGGCAAATATCACGTGCATGAAAAGAATATATGTAGTCTGTGACTTGGTGGGCTTTCGGTTCGCAAGGTATGTATAATATACACATGAACATAACTATGTACATACTATAGTTTAGTACATATGTGTGTAAGTAGCTTGATCGAGTTGTTAAAGATGATTTGTATTCTTGTGCAATTGGACAATCAATCACTTTGCCCTCAACAAAACAACTATTTTCTTTGCACTGACAAAGCATAAGTGATTGAGTTCCGTTTCCGATTTACCAAACGGCGAGGAAGGTACACATATGGGGACAAATGCCAATTTGTTCTAGCCCTTTTTACTTGGTTAACTTGACTGCTGCAGCAAATGAAAGGTGTCAACAAGCTATATTAATATTTGCCAGCAGAGATTTCCGAAATATAATCGTGGAAGAAGTTCTCATGCCAAATATGCAGAATACTCTCGTGCGTTTGTGGCGGGAAATGTAAAAGAAATCAACTCATTGTTATTTGTAATCAACGATCAAAGCAAACGAAGAGGAGTGAACAGACTAGTGGCGGCCACAACCATAATGGTTGTCCAAAAGGGTTGATAAATGCACACATGCGTTCAGTAAAAATTATTTATTTGTGTCCGCATTTGTATTCGTGTACTTTCGTATATTTACAATTGTTTGCTTTTGTGGTTTCTTTGGGGGCATCCCCTAATTCTACAATTTCTACGCACCATATGCCGTCTGTCAAAATGCCACACGTCCATCTTAGAAAAATTATTTGAGTTTATAAAAATGATATTAAATTCATAAATATTCAAATATGTAACTATGTATCTATTTTGTTGTTAATATTATATTAATTTTGTAATATTTCTTGTTGCAAACTGCCACTTTCTAACTGTGAACTTGTATTTTCTTAACGTATGCTTTTAAAATAAGTATTTTTAGCTACAAGTACTGGATCATAGGTATAATTAGTCTTAATTGTGGTGTGTTTGAGACTTACAGCAATTCAAGGGAAAAGCAACGCGTATTATTTGTAGTTGTTGTTTGCACTACATACATATGTATGTACATATGTTCAAATATCGAGCAAAATTAATTCGAATAGGTTTCGCATTGTATAGCTTTTTCTTTGAGGTGACTTTTTGAGTTGGAAAATCAAAGATCAAATTTTGACGTGGCATTTATTACCAAAGCCCGTAAACATGATTATTCGATGTAATGAGAATTGTGCAAGAAAGTTGATGGATTATGATATCATAATCAAGGGAAAAATCCTTTAAGGTCTCTGTAGGACTACAAAACTTTTTTTGTACTTTTGACTTCTAATGTTTGCCCTTGAATGTTTTAGGCCAATAAATAGAGAACAAGAAATAGCAAAAAGTATATTGAAACGTATGACCGTAGAATGCAGTGGTAACCCAACAGTCTCTAAGAGTTAAATTGATAAAATATCTCAATTACAGGGACCATTATACGAATAAAATATTTTAAATACTTTATATAATAACTTATATTTGTTATTCAATTTCAAAAATATTTAAACAAATTATAGTTTATATGTAGATTTATATAAATATAATTAACATAGTCAGTTGGTTTTGTTACAAGCGAATAGTAATATAATATCTTTCGAACCCGCTTTTTCGTAGGATTCGTCGTTAATTACAACGTAATTAAAGTTATGCAGGTATCGTATCCTCCGGATTTTGGATATCCTTAATCAATAAG
Organism: Bactrocera oleae; assembly: GCF_042242935.1. Lineage (NCBI taxonomy): Eukaryota > Metazoa > Arthropoda > Insecta > Diptera > Tephritidae > Bactrocera > Bactrocera oleae. The sequence continues at coordinate 19,669,352 of NC_091540.1, read as the reverse complement.
TTATTAATGCTAATCAACAAGTAAAACTTTAAGGGTGGCTGCTTTGCGGACGACTTCCGTGTCGTTGTCAATGGAGGACTATCTCGACTCATAGGGACGATCCTTGATATCTCGGAAAGTCACGATCTCGCTGTTAATCCAAAGAAAACAGAAATCTCTCCTTTCACAAAGAAAGACAAAAATTTCGCAATTTAATCGCAATTATTTAAGGGTTAAGACTATTGCACTCGTGAGGTCTTTGAAATATCTTGGAGTTATCTTAGATAAAATACTAAGCTGGAGAGAACATATTAATTTCAGGGTATGATGGAAGGAAATAATGAAAAAGCTCTGCATTAAACCACCTCAAGCAAGTATCTGGAGGTCTTCCTTTAATCCGGTCAGCCGGCTCAAGATTTTAAGCAAGACATTGGAGCCAGGTGCAGCGTCTATGCGGACATGGTTTTTATACTCGATCATGAAACTGAATTCGGACAAGATTGGCAAAGGGACCGAAAAAGGGGGGGAGTTAAAAGCAAAGTTTTTCGTTCCCAGTAGAGATGAGTGGACTTGTGATCGACAATACCAGCACCGAAATCTATGTATTCCCCGTTAGATCAAAGAATGAAACAGGAACAGAAGCAAGCTTATTTTATAGCAATCTATACACAGAAAACCGCTTCAAACAAAATTACTAAAATTCAGTCTTTCAGGCCGAAATTGTTAGAATAACAGACGGCATTGAGTGGGTTTCTGTTCTAACCAGTAAGGCCATCACTTAACCATTGGATAGCCAGGCGGTAATAAGGGCTATCCGCAGTGCCAACTCAAAATCTCATTGCGTTAGATTATGTAAGGAGGCAATGACTAAACTCTCAGTGGAAAACTCGGTGAACATTATCCAGATACCCAGTCATATGGGAATAGGATTAAACGAAAAGGCAGATGGTTGGCCCGCTCGGGGGCATCCGTGAATGCAGTTTCCTTAAGCTAATAGGCTAAGTTTCCTTAAACTTATTGAGACTAGTAATTAGTGCACAGTTTTATAGTAGCTAAAATATAGAGATATGACCGTTAGGTAATTAATTCTCTAAAAACTTCCAATTTTAGATTAGAGGCAACGCACTGCAAGAAGAAAGAAATAATATAATTAATGTGAATACGAGTACTCCACGTGACGTGATTATGATTTCTTTGCATTCAGTTAAAAAGAAAAACTAACTGTGCATCTCACTTTGTTCCATTTCAAGAAAGACACGCAACGAATAAAAAGCGTGTCAGCTACGAGTGAAAGATAAAAATTATGGCGCAACGGATATCCTGTATTGCGGTAATTTGTACTTCACTGAACTACTGTTACAACAACAAAGAAAATATTTTTTTATTTACACTACAAAAATATGATAGAAGGTGTGTAGTACGAACGATCTTCGCCGACGCCACTGCCGCCATCACCACTGACGACGGCAGGCACGTGTCCTTTTGTGGCACTTAAATACCGCAGTGATAAAGGCACATTTACAGCCAACTACATACTGGATATGCGTGTATATATGTGGGTATCCAACCAGCGTGGGTTTGGAATTGTTAGCTGTGGTTTGATTGCTGAATTGGTTGGGTGGCTATAAATTAATGGGCGGCACGTGACACCCACCAAATGGCAAGCGCATCTTTAAATCTACGACAATGGCATTTGCGACCACAGCAGTTAAGGTAGAGTCAAATCGCTAATAGAATTGCACTTCAGGAACACAGAGTTCCTAATAATAATTTTTTGTTCATGTTTGCTGTTGTTGTTTGCTTCTTATAATACCAGGACCGCAAGTGTCACTTTTTATTATCGCGAGCATAATTTGTATTGTCGTGATGCGAAAACTAAGAAATGATTACTGGTACAATGCTAATACATTTCAATTATGGTGAGAAGTTTGCAAACTTCCAAACAAAAAAAAAAGACCACCCATGATCAGCCCGATGACGCGTGTACGATTTTAACAGCACACCTTATGCGTACTATTTGGAGGATTTACAATATGCGGCAGAGCAAACTGCTATCTGGGCTTAACTGGCGAATATGTGGACCTGTCAATTGTCGAGCCGTTTTTTTAAGATAATGTTTAAAAACATAACTATTTATATGGATATGAATCAGTGTGGACAATACACAGATAATAATAGTTTTTCACACAACCGTTGTTTAAGATATAGTGAAATAATCGAGGTAGATACTAAGTAGATAATTTGCGTCAAAATGCTGAGGAAATGTGTACCATTTTACAATTTCAGAATACATACTACACGTGCTGAACATTCTTTGGTCTGAATTTTTTTCTTAACTTTAATAGCATCTTATTTTCAACTTTCTTTCTCTTTTTTAATTGCCTTCTAGTAGATACAATAATGAAAAGAGAGTAAATAAATCCATGTGAATCTCAATACATATTGGCTAAAACCTTCCTTTCAAATATTTTGGTTTTCGGGTACTTTAAACCAATTTCACCGAGCAACAACCGTTTATCGGACGGTAATGAATGTATTCTCTTCCATTACCACAAATCGGCGCAGAAGCTCGTACCTATTTTGTTGGATTAGTGCAGACTGTCCTTTTGAAACCAAATACTTTTGTCTTTTTGATCGATCTTCAATAAAAGCCACACCACTTTTGTACAAAACGTTTCACGTTACCTTGAGATGGGAACGATGTTGACTTATGTGCTCATGTTAATCCGCCTGTGCGTCCGTGCAAGCGATAACTTGAGTAAAAATTAGGATATCTTAATGAAACTTGGTACATGCATTCCTTGGCAAAAAAGTGAGGACGAGTTCATAGATGGGCGTAATTGGGCCACTGCCACAAAACGCCATTAATCGAAAACCTATTAATTGCTATAACTATTCCCGATTTTGAAACGTCCGGCTGACTTTACTCCATATACCATATATATGTTTATAATTTTATACTTATAAAATTACTTGAAAATTAGTTCTTAAGTACAAGAGTACCTGTCAAAAATTAACGCAATCAGTCAATTTCGACTTCAAATCGAAAAAACCCGTAATTTTCAATAAAAATGCTTACACAAATTTTTCAGATTTTTTTTCAATGTCAGTAGGCTTAATGGGTATAAAAATAAATCCATTTTTCATCGCCAGTGATAATTCGATGCAAAATTTATTTTTTTTGTGTGTTTGAAGCAAAATTTTACAAGTGTTTTTTCACACTTTTCCCCGTAGCTTTCTAACGGCCGGAAATTGGCTGTTGTGCAACATTTAACATGGCTGCCACTTGCTTTTGACTCTTCACCTAATATTGCTTGCAGTTCGGAGTCTTCAAACTTTTTTGGTGGTCTTCCACTTTCTTCATTTCTCACATCAAAATCATTATCTCTGAACCGTTGAAACCATCTTTTGCATGTTGCTTCTGATAGAGAATGATCACCATAACATATGCCTCGACAAACATTCAATGCGACTCTGCAACACTTTTCTTCAAATGGATACAAAAAATTAATGGTTTCCGCAAATCATCATTTTCCAGAACAAAATTTGATATTTTCAACACAATGAAAAAATATGATGCTATTGAATATGTTTGACAGATGTTATGCCAACCAAACAAACAGAAAATAATTAAGGCTGTTCACAACAAATGTTCTATCTTGACGCTCATTTCATACCGGTACAACTGGTATATACAGACTGACTGACATGGTCATATCTTATATATTTGACAGTGTCTTCACGTTTCCTTCTGGAGCTTTAAGCTCTCTTTATAATTCTACGTTGTGATGTATACTCAAATTAAGACACTATGTAGTTGCAGAAAACTAAATTCGCTAAGTAATACATTTTGACAACATTTTTATTGCCCTAGTTTTTAACTCAATAAATGCCTGGGAAAGTACTAAAACTTTTATTACAAATCTTGAGTATTGCATAAAAAGCTAGTAAAACGCAGCGATTTCATGATTGTAGCTTTAAAATAAAGTTTTCCAACAAAGTTGCATTTTTATAATGCCATTTAACTACTAGTTTCCCATTTTGTCCATTTATATGCATTTTTATATGCGTTGTGGTTACAATCTGCGTTTGTGGCAACAAATACATCACTACAGACTGCCCACATTTTATGCCGAAATCGAATGTATACAAAAACAAGATCAAACGGGAACTTCGGTTGCATTGAAGCTAGAATACCATGCAAGAGCTTGATTTTGTTCATTCAGTTTGTATGGCAGCTATATAGTATAGTTATAGATTTAAAAAATTTCTTCAAATTTTGTAGCGCTGCCTCGGACAATAACCCATGCTAAATTTCGTGATGATATCGCATCGAATAAAAATGTTTTTCATACAAGAACTTGATTTTGATCGTTTAGTTTGTATGGCAGCTTCTTGGAGAAAAAAGAACATGTGCAAATTTTCAGATCGTTATCTCCAAAACTGAGAGACTAGTTCACGTATATACACACACGGGTGGGCATAGCTAAATCGACTTATATCGTTATGCTGCTCATTTATATATCCATTTTATAGGGTCTCCGACGTTTTCTTTTAGGTGTTACAATCATCGAGGCAAACTAAATACACCCTGTTCAGGGTATAAATATGAGGAGGAAACCAAGAATAGGAATCAAAGAATGGAACCAATTAATTTCATATTTTGTTATCGCCCTTAATCGGATGGCGATGAAAAGGCGAGCAAATATTGTATGTGTTACACTTGTCGTTGCAGTTTTTCGCTTTCTGCATCCACCCGACGCTTTGCCACTCAGCTTTCCTTTTTCGAAGCGCGAAATCATGTTAACAAACACAGCAATCCAAGAACGCGTAAAATTGAATTCGCTGGATTTCACGCAGCTTATGTTTTTTAACAATTATCACCACATTGTTACTCATGTTCGCTTATGCCGCAAAAAGAACACTTCACACTTCGCACTTGTCGGTCGCATTGACGTTTTGATGAGATGTGCGAGAGATAACATCATGTCAGGCGCATAAGTCGCTTGATCTTCGTACCATGCCCAGGATTTTATTGTCTATGCTAGTGGTTTTGGAAAATATGTGTGGCCGGACTATGTTTGATTCAAATTGGCTGCTTAGTAATGTAGAAGTGAAAACGAGCTCATACATAAATATTTCAATTTTGTAATGAGAAGACATGTGAAAACGACAAAGGTTAAAATTGTTTGAAAAATTCTTGTTTCGAAGCGTATATGTACGTGTACATTAATTATCTATAAGTAGTATCGTATATAAGATACATATATGAAATATAAAACTTAATTTGCATACAATTCTTGGTCACCATGAAAGTTATCTCATCTGACGAGTTATCGTACCTGCTATTATTGAACTTATCTAGGACAATTCTGACAAAAACTTAAATGACACAGCGTTCATTCGAAAAGTTAGCATTTTTGAATCTTGAATCTAAAATCTTTGGTTGAGTAAATAACACGCTCCTAGATCCTCATGTACAAATTATTAAATATTCGCTTTTAAATACATTGTCTTCAATAATGTAAATTATCAGTCGATGATAGCGGACTATAAAATGATGAATTCATGTACTGGACTTATGGACCACTCCTAACGGCCATATTCACTGTAAGCGCGAAATAATATGATATAGCTCAGAGTATAATTTTTGTAATATAATCAAAATGATCAGAGTTATGAAGGAGATATCGCGATGGAATTATGGAGACATGTTACTTGGCTGCGTGAGGCCTTTAGTGAGTATCGAAAAATGATTTATATATAAGTCCAGGTACGCTCCTAATAAGTTGTCAACAAAACTTGATAGGAATATCCAATTTATCCATTTTATGTATTGTATAAAAATGTTTGTAAACGGCCGGTATCCACACCAACTTTCAAGTTAGTGATATTTTAAATACCTTATTTGTTAAAAAATATATGTGGCCCCCATTGGCTTTTAAGAAAACTTTTTTATTTGGAAAATGGGAAAACTTTTTGCTTTAAAATGTAAGACTATTAAACACATATGAAGTTTACGTCCAAGTATACAAGCGCTGTCGAGAACAATAACAATTATAAGTATCAAAATTTTTTTGCATGCGAAAAAGTAGATTTGTTTTCCATTTTTAGGGCCAATCGACTACTTTTAAATTTTTCTTTAACTCTAACTTCGCTTAAATTTTTTTCGCACATAAGAGTCTAAACTGCTGTTGTGTTATACAAAATCGTATCTCAAACTGTGAATAATGAAACTTTCAACAGGTATTTGGCACATTGCGTCCTTTTAATCGAAAGTGAAGACGTACTGACAACAAACAATAACTTCCACAATTACACAAAGTCGAATTTATGCGACACTTTGACCCTTTTTGTTGCCTTTGTCTTTGCACATAACATTTAAAAACGTGCGATGACAATAATATGCCATTGATACATGTTCACCAGCGCAAAAATGTGTGCGAAGTTGTGGACACGCGGAGCCGATTAGCATTCATGATGGCTCACAATATTTACATTGCTGTGGGGTGACTCACAAGCGCCCGTATACACACATATGCATTAATACATTCGCATATTTAAGCTGCTGAGGGTTGCTATTGCGCTTGTGGCTCACCACAATCTCTTTGCCAGCATCACCATCACCATCATCATCGGCCTGAGCAGCTTTCGCCACATCGACAAATAGGCAAATACAGGTAATCGCATTTGTGTGACAAGGAACCGTCCATACTACACATACATATATCATCTACCACGCTCATGTATGCTCGGTGTTCATTGCTTATGTGAAGCCAGGAAAATCTGCTGAAATGCAGTGAAAATATTCTCCAAAAATTACCAACCTGCCAACCTAGCCGTCGGCCACTTATCCGTTTATACTGAAGTAGCCATTGAGTCCGCAGCGATAGTATTTCATTGCTGTTGCTGCTATTATTGTCGGTTAGGTAATGTTCTTGCCATGGACAAACGTTGAAATCTTAAATCGGCTTATGTCACCAATGGTGATGGGTTTCCAAAGATTCTGTTTGTAATGCAAAAATACAGCTGTGAAGAGTGCACGTGTTGTTGTTTGGTTGGTTGAGAGGCTGTGGGCATTTTAGCATGTGACTATGCTAAAGATAATGCTAATTTGTTGGGAGGGGAAGTGAATGCTTGCGATTGGATGACGTTGGCCACTTGTTCATTTTTGATTTATTGTAAGTAAGTTTTTAGTCCAGAAATTTTGAGGTTTGGACTTATGAATAGCAACTTTTGAATGGGTTGAAGGAGAAAGTATTCGTACATATATGTACATTGGGAAAAATGTACAGAGGCATATCTCTCTTTAAATTAAAAACTCAACTAATCCATTTTTATACTCTTGCAACATGTTGCTACAGAATATAACAGTTTTGGTTACCTAACGGTTGTTAACCCACACAACCGTAATTTGGTGCAACGAATCTTAATAATGAGGGGCGCCTGTTGCTTGAAAATTTGTTTAAAGTGGACGTTGTCCTGCCCCCTAATAGGTTTATTGTCTTCCAAAAATATTCAAGCCAAATCACCCAAATTCGCACCGCCATATACCTAATATAAAGATTTTCGAATTAGTTAGTTTTAATGAAATTGAGAAAGCGTGTTATTCTATTAACAGCGTATCTTTGTGCCTAAAATAGATAAAATCGTTTTTTGCCAAACTCCGAAACGGTTGGATCAATTTTGATGAAATTTGGTGTGCTTTTTGGTAAGGTCTGAGAATCGGACATAATTTATTTTCCATATCCCTAAATTTTAAGGGTGGTCCACCCCAAATATTACCTTCTTTATTTTTTTGGAAAAAAATCTGATTTTTTGTTTACATTTTCAAGATTTTGTATGATTTACAATTTATTCGTAGCCAGTTAGCACTCAAAAAACACATTTTCATTGGTTGAAATATTTGATATTTGAAAAAATATTTGTTGAGCTTTTGACAAAGTGTTGGTTTTGGACTATATAATTGAATCATAAGTGCAACTCTTAAGTTAATATTTACTCAAATTGAATTCATTCATTTAATAACGACACTTTTCTCTTACAATTGATTACTCAATATGATACAATATAAATCAACACGTGTGTTGTACTCCGACAACAACGGTAGTTGTTATTAATAGTGATAGTTTTAGTTTCTAATTAAAACAAAAACGTTTACGTGTTTAATAAATATATGTGTTTTATTATTGTAAAAGTTAAGTCAAATTAATAATATTAATCATAATAATCGATGGTAGGTTCTGCGCCTACTATAGATGTAACGGGTAACGGTAAATCAGGGTGCGATACCGGAGAGGGAAACTGAGCAACGGCTACCACATTCAAGGAAGGCAGCAGGCGCGCAAATTATTAACTCCCGGCATTTCAAATTAATTTATTCATATTTTTTATGTATAGTCAATGATGCCAACAACACGGAAAGGGGACAATTACAGCCGTCAAACAAACAAATCAAGAAACAACGTGAGCATGGCGCAGTTACGTTAATCACAATCGCAAGAGGCCCGAGATGAAAGAAATCAACGAAGAAAATTAGATCGAAGAGAAGCCCACAGATTCATAGTCAACAGACGTAGAGCAATTGACCAACAACGGCAACAAGTACATCGAGCATTTACATCAGGATCATTCCTTCAACTAGCATTCCAGTATGAGCCTGATGTTGAATATTATGCTCATTCCAACGTGATCATTGGCATTTTCGAGAAGGAATGCCCGCATTGTCGGTCACTAATCTTTAAAATGAGCCAGTCAGGATGTGTTCTCATCAGGAAAAGTACAAATAATAGAAATTTAAACACCACCTGAACCAATGAACTGCTTACTTATCGGTACAGATCCAGACTCTAGCCTGTTCCTAAAGTCAATTCGTGCATTCAATTCATGTTTCAAAATGACATCGTTCGGAGCAACAGAAATTGTTCAAAATAATGCTGCAAACGGTCAACAATTTAATTCTACTTTCAAAATCGAAGGCCAAGTTTATCACAAAGTGGGTTGATTGCTGCCAATGAAAAACGAATCTCATAAATTTTTACAAATGTACTGTTGCCTACCAATCGCGTGAATGCACTTTTCGATTACAATAACCTCAATTCACCTTTTGCCGGGCGAATCATCGGCGAGGTGGACGCTTCAAATCACAAATGCTCAAGTTACAAAGTGACAATCACGTTATTGTAAGAGATCCTGATATAACACCGGCTGAAGAGCATATACGTAGGTTCAACGGACCTGTTGTTGGCGACGTTGATGGAATCGTGGTTGGAGACCGTATTGCTACGCGGCAAATCGTGATTTGAAGAAGAGATGATAATCTTAAATTCATTGCTGATACCCACATCTGGAATGCAACACATCGTCATGACATTACAGCAAGCGTTTTGAAACAAAAACTGAAGTCTTTAATTAAATTTATTACAAAATTGTTGGATGTATTCGGTTGAGTGAAAATAATGAGAATAACCTCATGCTTACATTTTGATTTGGTTCATCGACAATATACGTGCTGAAGACATCGATAGTCCAGACCTGTTTACTGATTTGTATTCTGATTATTGTTTAATATTGTTACTACAAACATGATTCGTGGTCGAGAGGAGATCTGAATCGTTCATCGCCATGCATGGTAGACGGAAAATGTACAAAGCGTTGTTTCCTAAAGATTTCACCAACGATACGGTCATACAGGTTGACGGATATCCAATATATCGTCGAAGAAATACCAATAATGGCGATCAGTCATTTATTAAAAAATATCAACAACGCGGCTATTGATATTGACAAGTATGGGAAGAAGAGATGTGGCTGTATTTAAAATTGAAAATACTAATGCAAATGCTCCTCAAATAAATGAAAATTATTAAATATCAAATAATAACAAATTCAATTAAATAACACATTACCAAATTGGCCGGTATATCGTGTCAAATGGAGCTGCCTGACGTATCTTTAGCTTCCCAATTTATAAGTTATACAAGTAAATCCAAAAAAAACACCGCTTACCGAATTTTTTCAATTGTGTCATCGTGCGGATGCTTTTGGTGCCTTTGCACAAACACTGCAACATTCTACTATTCAGAAGTACCATGCTATTTTACATGGACTCAATTGAAAAAATGGATGCTACGCAAGTACAGCACACCAGCTTATGCCTGCCCCGATTTATTCAAGGCACACGGAGTGCTTTTATCTGCGACTGTTGTTGGTTAATGTCACCAGACCATTGTTATTTCAAAATATGCGTAAAGTAAATGGGCAACAGTATCCAATGTGCAAAGAAGCATGTCTTGCACTAGGCTTGCTAACATAGAAACAAGGTGCAACTATCTAACGATATCATTCCGTGAATATCACAGGGTATCGTATGTCCGGCGAATTGGCAGCGACAGTCATTTGCAATGTTCAACTACTAAATGATGAACAAAAAGAATTTACGACCGCATTATGCTGACATTTTCGGCAGGGCAAGGGGGATTATTTTTCTTGGACGCATCTGATGAAAATGCAAAACATTCCTATTTCGTTAATTCTTGTTGAGATACGATCAAAAAATGGCATCGCATTGACTGTTGCATCATCTGGCATTACAGCAACTTTATTAGATGGAGGCAGAACAGTTTATTCAGCGCATAAACTGCCATTAAATATTCAAAATAAAACAAATGCAATTTGCAATATAAAACAAGTAAGGAAGGGCTAAGTTCGGATGTAACCGAACATTTTATACTCTCGCAAAGTCAAATAGTATACTCGTTTGAGATTTCTTTGTGGATTGGCTGATATTTTCGGTAGAAGGTCAACTATAGGCACTGGGGTCCACATATTTAGTACTTAGGGGCTTAAACAGTTTTGGTTCGATTTAGACAATTTTTGGCCACAAGGTGGCATACTTTAAACGCATTATTCACGCAAAGTTTTATCCCGATACAGTCATTGTTGCCTGATTTGCATAGTGGAAAGTGAAATAATCAGATGGAATTTAAAATGGTGTTATATGGAAAGTAGGCGTGGTTGTAGTCCGATTTCGCCCATTTTTGCACTGTGACATAGAAACATGAAAAGAACGTTATGCACCGAATTTGGTTGAAATCGGTTAAGCAGATCTCAAGATATGGGTTTTCACCTAAAAGTGGGCTGTGCCACGCCCACTGTCTAATTTTGAACGCGGTTCCTATAAAGTCATCTCATACCATCCCAGAGATAAAATTTAATGACTCTGGCGTGTTTAGTGCTTGATTTATCGCGCTTTTAGTAGTTTTTAACAGTACCGTTATATGGGGAGTGGGCGGAGTTGCCACCCGATTTCAACTATTTTCACACCGTCAATAGAAGTGCTAAAAATATTTGCTTCCAGTGAATTTTGTTATTATAGCATTAGCGGTTTAGGAGATATAGACATTAAACCTATTAGAGGCGGGACCACGCCCACTTTTAAAAAAAAAATTTTAACTGCAGATGCCCCTCCCTAATGTGATCCTGTGTACCAAATAACAGTCTTGTATCTTATTGCGGAGCTTAGTTATGGCAAGTTATTTGTTTTTGATTAATGGCGTTTTGTGGGCGTGGCAGTGGTCCGATTACGCCCATCTGCAATACCAACCGTCTCACGGTACCATGAAACATGTCTACCAAGTTTCATAAAGATATCTCAATTTTTACTCAAGTTAGAGCTTGCACGGACGGACAGACAGACGGACAGACGGACGGACAGTCACCCGGATTTCAACTCGTCTCTTCATCCTGATCATTTATATATATATAACCCTATATCTAACTCGATTAGTTTTAGGTGATACAAACAACCGTTAGGTGAACAAAACTATTATACTCTGTAGCAACAGGTTGCGAGAGTATAAAAACAATCGTCCATGGCTATAGTGCGGAAACAGTGCAAAATGATCATTTGGAATTAATGCACTATGGCACACAAACATATGCTTGAGGTGTTGGATAGGATATTGAAAGATTTAAAAGAATAAATGACCAACTGTTTGTCGGTACTCTGTTACTCCTTTGAGGTGATTTTAGACGGACACTTTCCGTTATTCCACGTTCAACATACGCTGATGAAATCAACGCTTGCTTAAAATCATCGCGGCTGTGCCGTGACAGTGAACATGCGCGTTCGATACTCCAAGATCCATCTGCCGAAACTTTCTCAATACAACTGTGAGATATTGACAATGGAACAGATGCTATACATGAAAATACTGCATGCATAAAATTACTGATTGATTTCTGCACAATCATCAACTCACAAAATACCCTCATCGACAATATATTTTCTGATAATAACATAAAGTATTAAAATTTTGAGTGGCTGGCAGAAAGAGCGATTTTGGCAACAAAAAATGTGGACGTCAATGGATTAAATTCAAAGATACAACAGTTGTTGCCAGAGGACTTGGTATCATACAAATCTATCGATGTTATTTGCGATGGCAACGAAGTTGTGAATTATCCAACAGAGTTTTTGAATTCATTGAATATGCCGGGCATGTCAATGCACCATTTACAACTAAAGTTTGGATCTTTGGTTATTTTGCTTAGAATTTTATGGCTTAAATTTGGGTATACTATGCTTTTCCCACGGACAACTTTATGTGGCATGTTCTCGCCTGGACAAACCATCCAAGTTGTTTGTATTCGCTAAACTGACCAAAAATATTGTACACTCGATTGCGTTGAGAGATTAATCTTTGTTTATTTTTGATTGTCATAATTAGCAGTAGAAATAACAACTAATTGTAATAATTTATTAACTTATATAAAGTATGTTTTAATTGTCTACAACTCTCTCCTTTTTATAATTACATCTCCATTCATATTACTTTCGCATGTTTGAATTCTTATGAAAACAAAATTTTATTTCATTATTCTGCTGTTGTTCATTATATTAATATTGATATACTCTATTGATACAATATATTGAAAGCAAAAATTTTCCAAAAAGGATGAATTCTATTTGATAATTTAAAAGTTGTGTGGCTATTCTAGTCTAGGAATTTTTCAAAATTCAAATTATTTTCAAAGTTATATCCCTTTTAGTGTCGTGGCAACTAGACCGGTTTGAGCAGACAACGAATTGTAACGCGTTATTCTCGAAATACTTTTTTCGTTATGGTCGATTTACTCGAAATTTGGCGTGAATATTTATAATTTCAGAATATGTTGTTACAGGATATAATAGTTTTGTTCACATAACGGTTGTTTGTATCACCTAGAACTAATGGAAATAGATATACGTAGTGTTATATACTCGTATACAAGTGATGTAGATTATGAGGCGAGTTGAAATCCGGGAGACTATCTCTCCGCCCGTCTGTGCTATCAAAAACTTGACTAAATATTGAGATAAACTAATAAAACATCGGGCATATGGCATATTTCTTGGCAAAATTAAATTGTTGGTATTGCAGTTGGGTCGAATAGGATCATTGCCACACCCACAAAAGGCCATTAATCGAAACCTAATTAAGTGCCATAGCTAAGCTCCACAATAAGAAGTTATTTAGAACTACGTCAGGGAGGGACATTTGTGATTTGAAAATGTTTGCAAAAGTGCGCGTGGGCTCCTGAAAGAGGTGTAATATATATATCTCCCAAACTACTAAAGCTAAATCAACCAATTCGTTCAATAATGGATAAATCAGATCATATCCCCACCCACTTCCTATATAAGTTAATTACTAATAGAACGATAATTTAGTAAAAAAACAGCTCGAGACATTAAATTTTACACCCAATATGGTATAAAATATTGTACTTTTGGGAATGACACCGTCCACTTTTTGGTAACATCCCACATCTAAGGAATTACACAACAATCACGCCTTCTCCCCTTATATAACAATTTAAAATTCCATAAGATTCTTTCAGTTTACATACAGATTATAAATAAAATACCAATAGAGATATCGTGCCCTGAGTGCATGGTATCTTACGCTAATATATATATTGGTCAATATGTGAGGTATCTTATTGTGAGGTATCATCGAGCATCCTTTCTTGCTATCAGTATGTCGTAATGACAAAAATGTATAAAATCGGGTCAATACTACCTTACCCATATACCTAATATAACAACTTCTAGATGTCTTGACAAAATTAACTGAACGCATACAACGTGCGTTCCAAAGTAAACAGGACTTTTAAAAAAAAGACAGATCAAATGGTTTTATTGGCAAAATCAATTAATTTTATTCAAAATAGTCTCCTTCTGTTTTAATACAACTTTTTGCATGGTCCAAAAGCATGTCGAACGAGTGTTTTAGCTAGTTGCCCTGTATGGCCGCCAGTATGCCGGTGCAAGCCTTTTGAATGGCCTCTACGTCTGCATAACGCTTTCCTTTCATCGGAAAATGCATTTTTCCGAAAAGGTAGAAGTCGCACGGTGCATAGTGGTTGATTGTTAAAATGTGATTTTTGGTCAAATAATCGGCCAGAAGCGTTGATCGATGAGACGACGTATGATCGTGCAACAAACTCCAATTTTCGCGATATTCGGGCCGAACACGTCGAATACGGCGCACCAAACGCTTCAAAACTCCAAGGTAGAATACCGCTCTAACGTTTTGACCGGGTGGAACAAATTATTTGTGGACAATGCCCTTAGAATCATAAAAACAAATCAGCATTGTTTTCACTTTTGACTTCTCCAGGCGCGATTTTTTGGGTTTCGGCTCATTTCTCATTTATGTCTCACGACCACTTTGGAAACGTTGAAACCACTCGTGCACTCTGCTACGGGATAGGCAAATATAATGTCGAAAAAGCGTAAAATCTGTCCACAAATTGCCCCATCTATGCCGAATATGTTAGTCAGTGTGTTAATGTATAATAACAGTAATGTCAAAGGTTCAAAGTACATCAATCAAGACAAAAATACACCCAAAACAATGATTTTTCATTTTCCAATTGCCTTTAAACTGTTTATATTGGTCAATATATGTGCTATTTTAATGATATGAAATGGATGTTTTCTCAAACATAATGTAGTAGACCGTAGTATATTGATATCTATTTCTCTGGTTAACTTGCTTCTTATTTACCCTATATATGTATTAAACTTAGCCACTTTGGTTGAGTTTATATCATTCATCATCATTGATTTATTTTCAAAATTAGCAAAAGGATAGAAATCGTGACGACCTGGACTTTACTCGAAGGGAGCATAACTTTTCGAAAATTTATTTTTTATGTGTTTTCGAAATATGAAAAAATATTATTAAAAAACGTATGTGTGTTTTTGTGGAAAAGGTTTATTTAATTTAAGTATTTAATAAAATTGAATCAACTGTTTTGGAACAAAATTACCACACTACTTAGATAGAGCAAAAAGTATGTTCACAGTAATGCTTTTCTTGGCTAAAGCGACTCATCCCATCACGCTGGTATAAATGATTTACATATATACGTTCAAAGATCTTCGACGTTTCTTGGGTGTTACAAACTTTGTGGCAAACTAAAAGTTCTGAATGCAAGGTGTCGAGTCTAATGCTCTTTAAAGTTAATTATTAGACAAGCAAAATTTTTTCGCATTTAAAAGAGTTAATTTAATGCATGAGTAAATATAAAGTTCTCATATCGAATAATAATGAATACCACACTCAAATGCGGCACCTGAGAGCATTTTTAGTGGAATGTTTGCTTCGTACCACAAAGAGAGAACTTTACGTGATCAATATTGTTGAATGTAATCTCTAATTTAAAAAAAAAAAATAACTTTAAAATTAATTTTAAACACTGAAAGTAGATACTACTTGTTCATATCGACACCCATGTTAAATTAATAAATACTTTATTTTTATACTCTCGCAACCTGTTGCTACAGAGTATAATAGTTTTGTTCACCTAACGGTTGTTTGTATCACCTAAAACTAATCGAGTTAGATATAGGGTTATATATATATAAATGATCAGGATGAAGAGACGAGTTGAAATCCGGGTGACTGTCTGTCCGTCCGTCCGTCCGTCCGTCCGTGCAAGCTCTAACTTGAGTAAAAATTGAGATATCTTTATGAAACTTGGTAGACATGTTTCTTGGTACCGTGAGACGGTTGGTACTGCAGATGGGCGTAATCGGACCACTGCCACGCCCACAAAACGCCATTAATCAAAAACAAATAACTTGCCATAGTTGAAATCGGGTGGCAACTCCGCCCACTCCCCATATAACGGTACTGTTAAAAACTACTAAAAGCGCGATAAATCAAGCACTAAACACGCCAGAGACATTAAATCTTATCTCTGAGATGGTATAAATTGGCTTTATAGGAACCGCGTTCAAAATTAGTCAGTGGGCGTGGCACAGCCCACTTTTAGGTGAAAACCCATATCTTGAGATCTGCTCAACCGATTTCAACCAAATTCGGTGCATAACGTTCTTTTCATGTTTCTATGTCATAGTGCGAAAATGGGCGAAATCGGACTACAATCACGCTTACTTCCCATGTAACACCATTTTCAATGCCATCTGATTCTTTCACTTTCCACTATGCAAATCAGGTAACAATGACTATATCGGGGTAAAACTTTGCGTGAATAATGCAATTAAAGTATGCCACCCTGCGGCCAAAAATTGTCTAAATCGAACCAAAACTGTTCATACCCCTAAGTACTAAATATGTGGACCCCAGTGCCTATAGTTGACCTTCTACCGAAAATATCAGTCAATCCACAAAGAAATCTCAAACGAGTATACCATTTGACTTTGCGAGAGTATAAAATGTTCGGTTACATCCGAACTTAGCCCTTCCTTACTTGTTTGTAATAATTGTTGTTTATAAACTTAAATGTCATGAAGAAATGCTCTAAAGGATAAAATTAGTTTCGGCAACTATATGAATATTTTTAATAAATAATAATAAACTAGTGTTATTTAGTTAATACACTTTGTAATATATGTATATGAGGCTTTCAAAGACGGAGAAAAACAAATACTACTACATCATTTCAATCATATTAATATATTTTACTCCAATTTTTGAAAAATATTTATCTTTTTATACTCTCGCAATCTGTTGCTACAGAGTATAATAGTTTTGTTCACCTAACGGTTGTTTGTATCACCTAAAACTAATCGAGTTAGATATAGGGTTATATATATATAAATGATCAGGATGAAGAGACGAGTTGAAATCCGGGTGACTGTCTGTCCGTCCGTCCGTCCGTGCAAGCTCTAACTTGAGTAAAAATTGAGATATCTTTATGAAACTTGGTAGATATGTTTCTTGGTACCGTGAGACGGTTGGTATTGCAGATGGACGTAATCGGACCACTGCCACGCCCACAAAACGCCATTAATCGAAAACAAATAACTTGCCATAACTAAGCTCCGCAATAAATAATGGTACACAGGATCACATTAATACTATAATAACAAAATTCCCTAGAAGCAAATGTTTATAGCGCTTCTATTGACGGTGTGAAAATAGTTGAAATCGGGTGGCAACTCCGCACACTCCCCATATAACGGTACTGTTAACTACTAAAAGCGCGATAAATCAAGCACTAAACACGCCAGAGACATTAAATTTTATCTCTGAGATGGTATAAATTGGCTTTATAGGAACCGCGTTCAAAATTAGTCAGTGGGCGTGGCACAGCACACTTTTAGGTGAAAACCCATATCTTGAGATCTGCTCAACCGATTTCAACCAAATTCGGTGCATAACGTTCTTTTAATGTTTCTATGCCATAGTGCGAAAATGGGCGGACTACAACCACGCTTACTTCCCATGTAACACCATTTTCAATTCCATCTGATTCTTTCACTTTCCACTATGCAAATCAGGTAACAATGATTATATCGGGGTAAAACTTTGCGTGAATAATGCGATTAAAGTATGCCACCTTGTGGCCCAAAATTGTCCAAAACTGTTCAAGCCCCTAAGTACTAAATATGTGGACCCCAGTGCCAATAGTTGACCTTCTACCGAAAATATCAGTCAATCCACAAAGAAATCTCAAACGAGTATACCATTTGACTTTGCGAGAGTATAAAATGTTCGGTTACATCCGAACTTAGCCCTTCCTTACTTGTTTATTTTTGAATTTGAATCAATTTAAACTATTTAAAACTAAAAGTTGCCGGAAGGTTGAAATGTGCTATATTTCATGAACCTTGCTTTATCAGCATTTAAATGAAATTACGCTAAAACTACCGTCAGTCTAGGAGTTTCCACAACAGCATTTGAACAGACTTTATAAAAAACATGTATTTCAACTAAATATTAAGGTTTTTCTCCTGATTTAAAACTTAACTGCATTTGGTGGTCGTGCAAAGGTAATTTCTTATTAAAATATGTAAAAACGTAATGAAGTTTGCGCTTAAGTTTCTTTGCGCCGACGGAAATGAAACTTCCAATTAAAATATTCTCCGTACTTTTTAAATTGACAAGAGTTTTTAGCACTGAAGTGTACCGGCTTTCGACCCACATATAAAGCACAGACCGAAAAACTCGAAAATTATTCAACATCTTCGAAATCGAAGCAGTGCAAATTAAAGCGCATGCCTGAGAAATGTCGAAGAGTAAGTCAACCAACGTGAGTTTACATATTCTACTGAGGGCGGAGCCAGCTGGGGGAAAGCAAGCGATCCAATTGAAATTTCAAAATGGAGACTACATCTAGCTCCGTTTAGAAGAATACCCCAACTACCTGAACTACCACAATAAGTAGCAAAGGATAGCACAGAGCATGGCTTGATAGATTGAAAGAGAAAATTGATTGGAGCAGAGCAATGGAGCGAGCATTATGTGCGAATATACTAAGTACCACCATTGCTACATGATGTTGCTTCGTCGCCACCAACATTTGCTAGTTTGGCACGCAAAATCATTTTTATGCATATATACAAACACGAGCACATAATCAGAAGCTCATATACTTGTACATATAAAAATGTGAACCCGATTCGGTTTGGAGTCGTGCAGCGCAGTGCAGGGAGTACTTATGGCAGTGTGTAAGCTGTATGCGGGCAGGCGTGCTGCTGTTGCCTGACTTCTGTTACGATATGGATGCGATATCGCTTGCAGGCAACATACGTGTGTACTCGCAACAACATGTGTGATGTGTGGCAATCCGTATGGACGATCTCTTGGCGTGCACATATGTAAAGCACATACGATACCATGTAAATAAACAGACTGAATTTGTATACTCTCCACATTTTTGTTATTGCCGTTGTTATATGTAGTTCCTAGCCGGAGGAGCTGCTACTATCAATTCGTTTTATGTGCTTTTTTGGCATTCTAATAACCATGACTGCCACTTGGCTAGCAAGTTTGGTACAGTGTTAAGTTAAGTCAAAACAAATTCATACTTTTAGGATCTTTTAGTACATCTATATGTATGATCTATAAGCAATTTTTCGACATTTTATAATATAACCATGCTCCCATGTTTTGCGGTATAACCGATAGGTTACTGGTTCAAAATATATGAAAATTGGATGGTAAATGTTCCAATTCAGTACACATTTGAATCCCAATCCAACTCTGGAAGTGAAATATTCGCTATATTTTCGAATACAAAGCCTTTGCAGATGTATTTGTTTATAATAAAAATTATCTTTAACTTATTGGCTCCGTGTTTTTAGATACTAGTTACTTATTGCTATAATATTCATCAACATTGGTCTGACGCTTGTGTAGACGATTCCGAAACGAACAGGACAAACTATCCTCAGTAGGTTAGGTTATGTTAGATACCTGATCCCTCAATATGGCTGTTATGTACAGTCTTTTATGAAGCCGGTTGAAAAACTCTTTTAGTTGAATATCTGATACCCGGAAATCACCTGAACCTATCACAAACTGCTTAGGTGCTTTATTTTTATTTCCGATATTTCACCTGGATATCTAAAAGTATTCTTGAAGAAAATGGTATGATTGCTATGCTGCAGAATTGATAAATTCAGAAAGTCTTTAAGTTTAAGATCTTTTGTAAACATTTTAATTCTACTTGTTCTTTATCACACGACGCCCCACTGTTTATTCTGCCAAAGAAGGTTTATGAAAATTCTACTTCGTCGGAATATTAGGTGAAAGAAGTTTGTTTACATGAATAGAACATGTTGCTTTTTGGTCAGAAATGCTTCTATACATATCCATGATATGGATGGTAATAGATATTTGGAGCTTGATGTACACCAACAAAGGCGTTATTTAGTGGGAAAAATATGTGTACATATATCGTTAAGCCGTTTACTTGTATTTAGAGGAGTGCAAGTAGACATTGACAGCCATTGATTGCTTCGTTCACTTCTGCTTCCGTTTCGAAACACTTATCATTCTACGAGAAATATTTTCTATACACTCCTCATTTACACCCTTCCTTTCTTATTGTTTGCGTATCTCTGATTTATGTTATGTTTCGTTTGATTGATGTCCTGCTTAGTCCTGTGTGTCCTCTCTGCGGTTGCATCAACCTGTCAGTTATGTGTACATTGTTGTCGGTTGTACCACAAATTCATGTTTGCCGCGAGCATTATGCTTAGCGGAATTGTCTTCCGCATTTTTTTAACTAGTCATAGTATAATTTATTCGTGGTTCCATACCAACGGACAAAATATTCGTATATAATATTATTGCTTACACTTTAATACTTTGTATGCTGCCTGAGCGGGTTGTTCTTATATGATGGATGATCTGAGTCGTTTGATGTTCGTGATGTTATTCTTATTCAACATATACCAATATTGTTGTTGGCATGGCAATCAAGACTAAATAAAAAGTCCTTCAAAGGCTTAGATAGTCATGATAACTTTATTTCACTTACTCTAATACTTTATTTAGGCAATCCTTTCAAAAACGTAGTAAAATTGACGTTATCAATCAAAAAATTTACGGTTATCTACAACAATTTTTTGAAAAACGTTCGATTTACTAAAATTTCGTAGTACAGTGGTCGTCCAGTATAATGAACTTTCGAAACCATCAACATTATCTAATTGATTTTTCTGTATTACGAACTCAAAGAATTTTAATTATTCGATATTGTGAACGCTATTATACCTATTTCTAACCTAAACTTTGCATTCTTTGCAAAAACAGGTTTCATTAAATTAGTGGTCGGCATGAGAGGAACTGCGACTGTGTGAATGAGCACGAAAATGAAGACACTCACTGAGTACTATATAACCTTAAATTATAAGAATATTTTTATTCTTTCGTGAAACAAGAAATTCCAGGCTACAATAAAAATAATTATGTTGGACCCTAAAGACGTTTAAATAACCTAAAACACAAAATGCTTTTCATAACACCAAAATGCATTCATTATCAGCTCATAAGATCTCGTGAAGTCAGCTTTCACATTTGTGCTACAATATGAATTGCCAACCATTGCCATTTTTTTAAAGCTTCATTTGAATTTGAATCAAACGCATTATTTGTCAGTTCAAAACACTTTCTTCGTGCGTTCAACAAACTACTGATTTTTGACGATGTTTCTATTATTGGAATTCGTATTCTTAAAGAACGTGGTGAAAAGCTGTCATCTAATGTAGATAGTTTGGAGCCATTTATTCGGTTTATCACTTTTGGCGTTTTGTGTGGTCTTATCTCATAATGTACTAATGCAAAGTATAGATATTGTATGGTCGTTTTTGGTAATGCAAAACGCGCAAAACTTGCAACATCTGAAAAGTAGTTAATTACAAAAAATTACACCAAAACCGACTGTGCTATCATTTTAATATTATGGTTTTATTTTATATGTACGTGGATTTTTTAAATTTTATATGATATAGTAGAAAGATAATTCGTTTGACAACAAGCTGTTCGCAATTAATAAATTTTTCTTTTTTTTACACTATTCATTAACCATTTCTACCTTTCTAATAGAAATCGATCATTTTGCTATTTCGCACATTTTTATGTTTGAAAATGCGCAGTTTTTAGCAATTTCAAGCAAGGGCATAAGTTAGCATAAAATCAGCAGTGCAAACTGTGCAGTGTTGCCAGTATTTACTGCATATCCGAAAAAACCTTTCACATCGTCGGCATGAAACTTCAACAACATTGCAAAATAATGCGTTGTATACCATAATTTGACATTACAACAACACTTTTTCTGCAAAGATTACTTTCGCAATAAGCTGTTTTATTTTTTCGAGCGTATGAAGACAAAAAATGTTAATATTAAAACTAAATAGTTTAATTATATAGGTATAATTTCTTCCGTCTCATCAAAAATACAAGCACAACATCGACTGCCGGTTTAATACGTTTCAAAACGTGATGCAAGGTCAAAAGTATTTCAAAAATATATACATTATAGAAAATTATATTTTGTTCTTATACATTGCAATTGACGTTTTTGAAGTCAGCCATTTTCTGCCCTTCTCGAAACGGATGAGAGTTGCTCAGGCGATGCTTTTTTTATACTCTTGCAACATGTTGCATAATAGTTTTGTTCATATAACGGTTGTTTGTATCACCACAAACTAATCGAGTTAGATATAGGGTTATATATATTATATATAAATGATTAGGATGAAGAGACGAGTTGAAATCCGGGTGACTGTCTGTCCGTCCGTCCGTCTGTACAAGCTGTAATTTGAGTAAAGCTGTAATTTGAATAAAATTGAAATATCTTGCTGAAACTTAGTACACATGTTTCTTGGTACCATAAGACGGTTGGTATTGTAGATGGGCATAATTGGACCACAGCCACGCTCATTAAGCGACGTTAATCAAAAATCTATAAAGTGCCTTAATTAACTCTACAATAAGATTGTTATTCAATACAACAAATGACATTGGGGGGCATTTATGGTTGAAAATAATTTTAAAAAAATGAGCGTGGCCCTGCGCCCTCATAAGTATAATGTATATATCTCCTAAATCATTCGAGCTGTATGACGATTGCGAAAAATTTATAAAATCGGACCATTACTATATAATATAATATTGAAACTTCCGGTTGGAATTATACCATAAAAATTAGTCAATATGTAAAATATTTTAACAAAATTAACTGAACTTATACTATATTTAAATGCCGAAAATATGTGAATTTAGTATACGAACTACCCCATTGATTGTCGTTAATTTAACAAACCTTATGCCGATCATGTCGTTCAAAGTGTGAGTTATATATTTATAAAATTGCTTGAAAATATGATCTCAAGTATACTTCAGCAATGTCAAAATTAACTCAACTAGCCCATCTCCCAATATAGCCTCTATAATAATTTCCGACTTTCCAACTGACACAATGTGTGATACTTTAATAAAATGAAATGAACAAGTTTTCTTAAAAATTGTGTGGGAATATGAATGAAATTGGTATAGACTTTGGTTGAAACCAACCAGGATTATTATATATTTATAATAACTATATTTTTTATATAATAATAAAACTAATTGAGGTTTAATATAACTTAACAAAGTACCGAATTTGATCGTAATTCATTCATGATTTAGTCAAATAATTAATATTGAATTCTTTCGCAAAAATTTTTAATAATATGGTGTGGCAAACCTGAAGTTATTTTCCTTTGATCCTTGCAACTTGCAAAAGTATAAAATGTGCGGTTACATCCGTGCTTAGAAAGCAAATTTGTAAGAACAAAATATTTGTATAGATTTGCTGCTTTGCCTACTGGATACATTGATCGAAATTATTCTGCACCTTCTTGTTTAATATCTGGGTTTATATTTTCAATTTTGTCATTCCCTTTCACCTAGGCATGAACCTCATAGGAGTCCTTTATGAAAGTTCGTTCATCCCATCCATTCAAAACGCTGACTGAGAATTGAAACTGAAAATGTTTAAAGTAAATATTTATTTGAAAAGGTCTAGGCATATATACATTTGAAAAAAATCGTTTTCAACAATTTAACTCCATTCATCATTGCCAAAGTAGCCTCATATTGCGTTAAGAAGACGAAGATCATCCTCTTCCTCAAAATTACCATTTTTATACTCTCGCAACCTGTTGCTACAGAGTATAATAGTGTTGTTGTTTTATGAAACTTGGTAGACATATTTCTTGGTATCGTGAGACGGTTGGTATTGCAGATGGGCGTAATCGGACCACTGTCACGCCCACAAAACGCCATTAATCAAAAACAAATAACTTGCCATAACTAAGCTCCGCAATAAGATACAAGACTGTTATTTGGTACACAGGATCATATTAGGGAGGGGCATCTGCAGTTACGAATTTTTTTTTTTAAAGTGGGCGTGGTCCCGCCTCTAATAGGTTTAATGTGCATATCTCCTAAACCGCTAATGCTAATGTTTTTAGCACTTCTATTGACCTTGTGAAAATAGTTGAAATCGGGTGGCAACTCCACCCACTCCCCATATAACGGTACTGTTAAAAACTACTAAAAGCGCGATAAATCAAGCACTAAACACGCCAGAGACATTAAATTTTATCTCTGGGATGGTATGAGATGACTTTATAGGAACCGCGTTCAAAATTAGACAGTGGGCGTGGCACAGCCCACTTTTCGCTGAAAACCCATATCTTTGTATCTGCTTAACCGATTTCAACCAAATTCGGTAGTTCTTTTCATATTTCTATGTTATATTGTGAAAATTGGCGAAATCGGACTACAACCACGCCTACTTCCCATATAACACCATTTAAAATTCCATCTGATTCTTTCACTTTCCACTATGCAAATCAGGCAACAATGACTGTATCGGGATAAAACTTTGCGTGAATAATGCGATTAAAGTATGCCACCTTTTGACCAAAAATTGTGTAAATCGAACCAAAACAGTTCAAGCCCGTAAGTACTAAATATGTGGACCCCAGTGCCTATAGTTGACCTTCTACCGAAAATATTAGCCAATCCACAAAGAAATCTCATACGAGTATACTATTTGACTTTGCGAGAGTATAAAATGTTCGGTTACATCCGAACTTAGCCCTTCCTTACTTGTTTGTAAATAGGTTATTCCAGCAATTGCTAAAAGTTGTATCAGAGAAAGACTTCCATCTCAAAGATAATACTGCCACAGCATCACAATTAAATTTCATAAAGCACAAAAATGCATTCACATCTTCCTCCTTATTTGGAAAAAGTCTGGACAAAATACAAAATACTGCAGAGGGGTATAAATACATACATATAAAGTACCCTACGTTGGATACTTTTAAATTAAAATTATGACACATAATTCTGACACTCATTCACCTTTTTTGTGCTGATCAACATATTAAAGCTTTTCTTTCAAGTTAATTTTTTTTCTTGCCCTCAATTTTCACTGCGCACATGCCTTTGCATTTGAACTAAGTGTGAAAAAAATAACCATAAAAAACATTACTATATTAAATTTTCTTTGATTTTTTTCATGTTTTGTTTTGTATTCTGTTTTCGTCACGATTTTATTTTATTTTTAACTCTTTCTACTTATAATTTTTGAGTACTCGGTTTAACGAACAATATGAAAAAGACCTAGCAAATCCTCGTTGTTCGTTATTAGATGTACTCAATGTAAAAAATTTGCTTGTTCGTTATAAGCGGTTTTCGTTCAAACGAATTTTATGTGGCGTTTCGGCCATTTTTAATATATAGGTGATGATCTGCAATTTTTTCCATTGTATTCAGTGATATTTACAATTCATCATGGAAAGATATACGTAAGAACAACGTTTACAAATTTTTCAAATTAATCGTTTTCCATTAAATTAAGAAAATCATCTCCTCCGATGAGGCTCACTTTCATCTGAGTGGTGCGGTAAATATACAAAACTGTCAAAAATTCACAAAATATTCATGAACAATCATTCACCTAAATTGACAGTTTGGTGTCGTTTTGGTATGGTGGAATCATCGGTCCGACTTCTTTCAAAATGAAGCTGGTGACACCGTTATTGTTAATATAGAGTTAATATAGAGCGTTATTGTTAAATTAAAACTAACTTTTTTTTGGCCGCAGTTGGAAGAAGTTGATCTTGACAACATCTGGTTCCAACACAGCACGTGCAACCAATGAATTATTGCGAGAAAAGTTTGAAGATTCGATAATTTCAAGAAATTGTGACATTGAATGGCCTTCAAGAAGTTGTGTTTTAACACCATTAGACTACTTCTTATGGGGTCATTTGAAGTCATTGCAGTCAAGCTCTGCAAGCTTTAGAAGTCAATATTGAACGTGCTGTTGATGACATACGACTTGATTTGATATTGTGCTATTTATTGTTACTAGTTGCCAAATAAAGGGTTTTTCAAAAAAAATCTTACATTTGAAATATGTATCTCTAGTTTATTAACATTATTTCAGTCTACGGTAGTAACTTATGTTCGTTTTTCCCGAAAATCCATTTCTTACTATTTTTTATTAAATTAATTAGTTACTTTTGAAAATTAAATATGATTTCGAGGAAAATTTACATAGTTATTTACATATGATATTATCAGTTCATCATGTGTATTAGAATATTATTTTTTTACCGTGAAGAAATAAAGTGTAGATTATTTCATATTCTCATCTCTCTTCTTATTAAATATGTACCAGATATATGTCCCTAATGCATACTAATAAGAAATTACCCAGGCAGGTTTGCACTGTTTGTCAAACTGCGTCGCAGGAAATCAGCAATTGCTAAATCTCTTGTTTCACCGTTCTTGTTTACTAACTTGGTTGGAAAAAACCAATCGTGTTCTTAATGTGGCAATAGTTGTAGTTGTAGTCAGCTCTTTTTTCTGATACTGACCATACTGAAATTAAAACAAGATCATAAATCATCGTCAGAAAGTCCGAAGGCTCCGGCAGAGAAAACTTACCAGGCAAATCTTAATGCAGATATAAATAGTGGCGACTTAAACGAGAGCCGTATCATAAGTATCGTCTCAGACGTTCATTCTGACAAACAAACAGCTCCTATGCCGTTGAACGCGCCCGCTCTGTGTGACGCCATGAGAATGAATTTTGAAGAGCATAGGACTGTGTACATTAAAGAAGCAGTTAGAGGAAGGAGTCAAGGAAATAAGCAAACTTTTGAAGAGTGTCTGAATTCTATACAAAAAAACCGCAGAATATACATCGTCCTATTATTGATAACTAAGAAAGAAAATATTTACGTAAAAATGTGCTAAAAACGGACCATCAAAAATCAAAAACTAACCAGAATAAGCTATATATTCTGACCAAACAAAATCAAATAATGTTAAGAAGAAAAATTATTATCTTGCCTTCAGTTATACTCCGCCTTATTAATTTTGCTAGACTCATCGTCCCCATGGATTTTATCGTCAAATATTAAATGGCTAGAAGCCTGTTATTTCTCACCAACAAACTTTCCTTTGTCTTTCGATCAAATTAACAAAAGCAGTTTAGTATTCCATTTCACTTTAACGATGTTTATAAAAGTAAGACGATTTTAAATTTGTATCAAAAGTTTCAATTTATAGTAAAATACTATCTCTCATACTATGTAACATATGTATATATACACATGTCTTCACACGTTTCTTCTTCCAATCCTTAAAGCCGAAAGAAATTTTTTCGGCAATGGTATCAAATATCCATATTTAATTAATGTGTCAAAAAGAACTAAATTCGTTGAATAAAACTTTGTGGGAAGACAGAAGAAAGCAGCATGTATAATCAATATAATCGTACTACACAGCCATAAATTTATTTGCCGCTATAATATATATAGCTTATAATAGTGCTTTTTCGTATAAGATTTTTCGAAGTTCTTCAAAGCTTACAAACGTCGTCAAAATTCACTACTTTAGGACTTTCGGATCAAACCTCACCGACACATGTTTCATGACCAGAACATCAGCCCATACCAACTAAGGTTGATTACATATGAAATTTAAAACTTCTTTAATAGGGTTATGTTATGGACTTGATAGTTTTGTTTCCGTGTAGATAGTAAATGCGAACTTTGGGATTGGCCTACATTGAGTATTGCTCACATCTTTTGAGCTAAGTTTAAAATCTTGACCACCAGCGACAACAAAAGGTAAAGTATCGAGTGTTTCGTGTAGATTGGTATGCTACTTCTATGTATGTGTTTATATGTACATATATATATGTATTTATATTATATAATAGATGCTACGGACTCTATCGATGTTTTTTTTGCACCCATAAAAATTGATGCTCTCGCATTATTATGATTACGTATTTTATTTTTAACAGCGCATGGAGAACTGGGAATAAATTTCAAAATACTCATGTTACTCGTATTATTACCTTGAATGACAGATTACTAAACTCCAAACCCTTTTTTGATATTTGGATATGGTTTAATTTCGGGAGTTTTATTGTTAAACAAACATCACTTATTTGTAATAAAAAACTGATTTATGCTTATATTTTGGTTATAAAATTTATCTAGCTATTATAAACAAGTTTTAATTAATACTCGACTTTTCAAAAATACATTAAATAAAACATTAGTTTTCGCTGCGGACAGGACTCGAACCTGTGCGGGTAGAACCCAATGGATTTCAAGTCCATCTCCTTAACCACTCGGACACCGCAGCCACAATATAAATTTTGCCAAAGTGCACACAACAGTTCGTCACTGTGAACTATACAGAAAGAAAGAGAGAAACAGAGAGTGAACGTGTTTGCGTCAATTGCCAAAAGAACGAACAAGAAGCAATTGTGAAAGTAGATATGTTATTGCTGCGGGTTGTTGATGGTGCGACATTTTGCTTATGACAATAAATTTGCTAGTATTCTATGCATACTCGTACATACATATGGAGATACAGGGGTGTAGAATTTGATAGTTGTCGAAATCAGAATTAAAACCGATCAAAAAATATAGTAGGTGTCATGAATTCAGATATTTGTGGTTTGGTGTCCAAAACAGAAATTGTATCGGTTTTGAGTGTAATGGCAACCAATTTTATCGGTTTTGTTATCAGAAACAACGCAAGAAGATAGTCGCTGCCAGATTTGAAATATATGTTAGAAATTAATTTATTTTATTGTTACGAGTAGACTCATCTTTATTGCCATAGGGGAAACATAAAAATAAAACACGAAATGCTAAAATTATTGAGTTTATGGAAAAAATCCAAATATTTTAAGAAAATTTTAAACACGTAATACAAAAACAGAAATAACAAATGCGTCTTTATTAAGTCGATGGCACTGGTCAACAGCATTTTTGGACACGGATTATTCATGCCATATTTTTGTTGCTGTTATTCCTCAAAATAAGAATAATAATAACAAGTAAGGAAGGGCTAAGTTCGGATGTAACCGAACATTTTATACTCTCGCAAAGTCAAATGGTATACTCGTTTGAGATTTCTTTGTGGATTGACTGATATTTTCGGTAGAAGGTCAACTATAGGCATTGGGGTCCACATATTTAGTACTTAGGGGCTTGAACAGTTTTGGTTCGATTTAGACAATTTTTGGTCACAAGGTGGCATACTTAAAACGTATTATTCACGCAAAGTTTTACCCCTATATAAACATTGTTGCTTGATAGGCATAGTGGAAAGTGAAAGAATCAGATGGAATTGAAAATGGTGTTATATGGGAAATAGGGGTGGTTGTAGTCCGATTTCGCCCATTTTCGCACTATAACATAGAAATAGAATACACTGCAAGTAGAGGTTCTATAAACATTTGCTCCCAGTGAATTTGCATTTATTATTTTATGCATATTAAACCTATTAGGGGCGGGACCACGCCCACTTAAAAACAAAAATTTTATTGCAGATGCCCCCCTAATGTGATCCTGTGTACCAAATAACAGTCTCGTATCTTATTGCGTAGCTTTGTTATGGCAATTTATTTGTTTTTGATTAATGGCGTTTTGTGGGCGTGGCAGTGGTCCGATATAAAGGTATCTCAATTTTTACTCAAGTTAGAGCTTGTACGGACGGACAGACAGTCCCCCGGATTTCAACTCATCTCTTCATTCTGATCATTTATATATATATAACCCTATATCTAACTTGATTAATTTTAGGTGATACAAACAACCGTTAGGTGAACAAAACTATTATACTCTGTAGCAACAGGTTGCGAGTGTATTTATCTAAATGAGAATGTAACATGTGCATATTTAGAGACATTCTACATTCGATGATCGGGACATTCGTTATCACGTCAGCGATCAGCTTGTCATAATTGTCAGTCTTATAGTTTCCAAGGAAGCCATGCACTATTGCTTTAAAACTTTACCATATATTAAAACTACTACATAAGTCTAGATTTTTTATTTTAGGCCCTACAAAGATTCCATTTTATTTCCGCCTCTGGAAGCTTTGGAAAAAAATTATTCAAATATTTGAAAGCTTCGGACTCATGATTGAGAGTTTTTACAAATTGTTTAATAAGATCGATAATTGCTTCCCATTCAAAATTTCATTTTCCCCACTTCGTAATTGGTACGTACCGACCAATGATTTTGGCGGTAGTGAGCAGTTCTATTCCTACTATCCCACAGGAGAAGATAACAGGAGAATTTAGTATAGCCACCTTGCATCCAGTCAAAAAACACACCATCTTGAAGTCTCCAATAACTTCCCACTTGCATTCCATATATTTAGATGCCGTTAATAGCTTTTTAATACGGTCGTAATTTTCTTTGAGATTTACGGAATGTGCCAATGGAATAGATGGAAATTAGTTGCTATTGTGTAGTAAAACAGCTTTTAGACTTTTTGTTGAGATATTAATAGAAAGGCGCCATTCAGTTGTAAAACGAGGAATACCAATTTCTTCAAATAAACCTTTAGAGTCCATCTTCTTAATGGAAGAAACAAGAACATTTTTCTCGTTTACTTTGATAGGATATTCGAACATCAGAATTCACTAAATTCCATTGTTTTAATCCCGATAACAATAATTCTTCTTTATTTTTTGATAGATTTAAACCTTTTCTTAAATCATTGAAATCTTCAGAGTTGATGATTCGAAATTTTGGTTAAGATTTTTGTTAAAACGAGCGCGAAGACCGACATTATATGAGCGTGAAAATCAAAAATGGTCAAGTCGCTAATAATTGTCTAAAAAGAAAATATTTTCGATTTGTAATCTTCCTGCATCTGCAGTTAAAATTTAAGCTATAATAACCAAATTCACTGGGAGAGGTTTTTAGCACCTGTATTGATGGTGTGAAAATGGGTGAAATCGGGTGACAAGCCCGCCCACTCCCCATATAACGGTACTGTTAAAAAATACTAAAAGCGCGATAAACCAAGCACTAAACACGCCAGAGACATTTAATTTTATCTCTGGGATGGTATGAGATGACTTTATAGGAACCACGTTCAAAATTAGTCAGTGGCCGTGGCACAGCCCACTTTTAGGTAAAAACCCATATCTTGAGATCTGCTTAACCGATTTCAACCAAATTCGGTGCATAACGTTCTTTTCATATTTCTATGTTATAGTGCGAAATTGGGCGAAATCGGACTACAGACACGCCTATTTCCCATATAACACCATTTTCAATTCCATCTGATTCTTTCACTATCCACTATGCATATCAAGCAACAACGATTATATCGGGGTAAAACTTTGCGTGAATAATACGTTTAAAGTATGCCACCTTGTGACCAAAAATTGTGTAAATCGAACCAAAACAGTTCAAGCCCCTAAGTACTAAATATGTGGACCCCAGTGCCTATAGTTGACCTTCTACCGAAAATATTAGCCAATCCACAAAGAAATCTCAAACGAGTATACCATTTGACTTTGCGAGAGTATAAAATGTTCGGTTACATCCGAATTTAGCCCTTCCTTACTTGTTATTTAAATTTTTCGTTACTGTTTTCTTCCGAAAAAATAAAAGCTAAAATAGCAGAACTTGTAAATTTTAGTAGACTTTATTCAGTATTTTAAATTTTTCAAACGCTTCCAAATGGATTCATTTGGTTTTGCATATGTTCGAAAAGACAAAAGTCCAATCAGATTCTGTGGCACCATTGAAAATCAGAATTTGTTTGTAATTCTAACAACTACGCAAATCTGTTTTGGATTCCACAACAACTGATAGTCTTTTAAAAACTTTATTGGTGCTATGAATGTTTAAATTTAATTACTACCCAACTTGTTTTGTAATCATAGACAACGTCAACTTTATTCTATTTCTATTCATAAAGCTTTATTAATGCTATTTCTTAAGAATATTATTGTTTGCTTGTATTATGAAAGTGAATATTTCAAGTATCTTATTTCATTCAAGAACATATGCTAAGTTTTTACATGAGTTTTTGCAGGCACAAATTTTACGACTAAAGACCCACCCAGAACACGTAAGTTTTGAATGATTTGAAACTGAAAACGACGAAATTAGCGAGCCACTAGCAAATGTCGCAGCTCTTGGACAACTTTCATTACATTTTGGTACCAAAATTTCTTTAAATCGAATGATTTTTTTACCTATAATAAAACCATATTTTTAAATAAATAACCAGATACGTTTGGCTTAAAATATATATGTAATTTAATTCAAAGACAACAAAATTTGAAAACTTTATTTCTTTCTTACAAAAAAAGTCTTCAGCTCGGGTCTGTTTTTTAATCATTTCCAAACTTTTTTGCATTGCGATTTCTTGCATATTCCTTAAAAAACAAAAGGAAGCGTTCCGCACCGAAACTATAATATCCATCACAAATACAAAATATTTCTTACAAGAACATTGACCGGTCAGTTTGTATGGCAATAACCCATGCCGAATTTTGGAAAGATATCTTTTCAAATCAAAAAGTTTTCCATACATGCACTTGATTCCGACCGTTCAGTTTGTAAGGCAGTTATATGCTATAGTCATCCGATCTTAACAATTTCTTCGTCTTCTTAATGAAACGTTTTTCCATACAAGCATTTGATTCCGACAGTGATCTGATCTGAACTATTTCTTCGAAGATTACATAGCAATAAAGTACAGTATGAATTTCTCGGGTTCTGAGACTGAAATTACTAGAAGTGTTAATTTCTTGTTAACCTTTCTTTGGTTTACTTTCTTTCTTGTGCAGAAGCTTCTTCAAAAAGAACGTATATTTTTTTAGGAAACAATATACAATATATACAATAAATACCACTTTCATTTGCATTCAAAATTGCTTCGTGGGAAAGGTTATTATTTTTTGTTACGTCCTCTAGCTTTTTTCCACACTATCTACGTTAGAAGATAGCTTTTCACCACATTGATTATTTTTTGAATTTAGTCATTCAACCCTCACAGGCAAACAAAAATTCCCTCATAGAACTTATAAACTATTTGTAGATGGTCTGCTCATATCTAGGAAATTGATTTTGTAGGGATTTAACATACGTACTGATTTCGTGCGATAGTTTTTTTGAAGGAGTTTCTCGAATTTAAATTCATTTTTCACCGCACGCAGTACTTTGAACTGACAGAATTACGATTAATTTAAATTCAATGAAAACTTCAAAACATGTATTTATATTTTCTGCATATGTTGTAGAATAGTTAAACTCCCGTTCGTTTAACTAAATCTTTGTTTTTGCAAAGAATGCGAAGCTCAAAATAAAAATATAGTAGCATTCGCAATATCGAATAATTAAAATTTTCTGCAATCATAATAAACATCAATAAGATAAATTTGATGGTTCGTCAAACCAATCCTGTGTTGGTCAACAAAAAAAAATTTTGTTTTGCGCATGGGTTTTACTTAATATTATATATTCTGGTTTTATAGACAAATACATACATATATGCGAAAGGGTGATTGCAAATGGAAAATATTTGCTTTTTAAGCAGTTATAGCGATAATATTTAATTTTCGCGCCCATGTCGGTTATCGCGGGCTGTTGCCGTCAAAAGAGAGGGAAGAGCATCGCTTGTGTACGACAGTATGTGGTTGCAAATTACAGAGAACGGTTGTTTGTATCACCTAAAACTAATCAAGTTAAATATAGAGTTATGTATATATAATTGATCAGGATGAAGAGACGAGTTGAAATCCGGGTGACTGTCTGTCCGTCCGTCCGTGCAAGCTGTAACTTGAGTAAAAATTGAGATATCTTTATGAAACTTGGTACACATGTTTCTTGGTGCCGTAAGATGGTTGGTATTGCAGATGGTCGTAATCGGACCAATGCCACGTCCACAAAACGCCATTAATCAAAAACAAATAAATTGCCATAACTAAGTTCCGCAATAAGATACAATACTCTTATTTGGTACACAGGAGCACATTAAGGAGGGGCATCCGTAGTTAAAATTTTGTTTTAAAGTGGGCGTGGTCCCGCCCATAATAGGTTTAAGGTGCATATCTCCTAAACTGCTGAAGTTATAATAACAAAATTCACTGAAAGCAAATGTTTTTAGCACCTCTACCTACAGTGTGAAAATCGGGTGACCAAAGAAATCTCAAACGACCATTTGACTTTGCGAGAGTATAAAATGTTCGATGGCATCCGAACTTAGTCGTTCCTTACTTGTTTATTTTTATTCTTAGTTTGAGGTACAAAAGCAATATAAATTAGGTATGTATAACATGTGTAAAAATGCTCTTGACCGGTGTAATGTTATATTTCGAAAGTTCGTTGTACTATGCGACCACTGTAAGTAAATATATAAATGATTAGCGTAACGACCTGAGTCGATTTAACCATGTCCGTCCATCTGGCAGTTTGTCCGTCGCGATTTTCTCTCCAAGAAGTTGCTCATTTGACGGAACCGCTGCTGCTATTCAAACTGACTGATCGAAATTCAAATAAAGAACTTCATAAATGATTTTTTCCTTATTAAGTAACCTAAATTCGACTTGAAGGTTGATTATATCAAACAGCGTGGCAAGAAATAACTAGTAATTCTTTTTCGTTGTCAACCTTGTTTCTAGTTACCAAAACTTGCCTCATTCAAAATTCTATATTTCGCAAACCTCTCATATAAACAGTAATTTATATATTTGCCACGTATCGGCAATTAGTCAAATTGAATTTCTTTTTGTGCACCTTTAAATACATATTCCATACGATAAAGAGTATTATATAACAAAGTCGTGTAGATAATTTCTTAAGATAATATTTAAGAGAAAATTACGTGCCAAAACGAAGGAAAACAAAGGCTCAAAAAGAAAAAATAAAAAGATTGTAGCGAAAACCATGAAATACTTTGTGTGAAAGCTCGTACGCATTCTACTTACATACACATTTATGAACAAATATCTGCCCTTTAAATTCGACGTACTAGAACTATTTTAAAAAACTAAAACTCTCTCCACCGCTCCGAACACTTGTCACAAACGATTTTTACAATATTTCGCTTAAAAGCTTTAAATCGCGTGCGAAATGAACCGTGCTAAATTGAAATACGCTGGAAGGGTTACAAACAGATTTCAAATATCCTTTCACATATGATAATTTTAGTCGCAAATCATACCCACAACAGTAACGTCTGCTCAAGAGGACATTAGTTGGCGCGTAAGGCAAAACAAGAAACCCACAAACGAAGCAGTAAGTGTAACCAAAAACTACAACACTGTAAAAATAACTTTGGTTATGGAAGGAGCAAATTCACAAGGAAACAAAACAATCGTAAATATTCATAAAATTGTACGTAAAATTCACTTAAAACGACAATGAGTAAGTCGAACATTCGCGGGGTTGAGGGGTCGCGGAAGTCTAGCGACAGCACTACTGGCTCACCACATTTCTTGGGGCGGCAAGTGGAGCGCACGCAGCCACGAAAAATAACTTGGAACGGAACAGCAAAAGTTCGCGCTGTTAGCGCGTCCTTATGCCAAGGGTCGTCAAGCGTAGACATTTGCATAATAAAATAATAAAAATTTGCATAACTTCGATTTTTTATTGTTTCAGTCATTTTTTTTTTCGGAAATTCCAAGTATAAATGCGAGTTGTTATTGCTGCTATGTTTATGTAAAAACGCACCAGTTTCGATATCTAAGACATACCATATCTATGTGTGGCAGTGGATACTTGTGCTTTAGTGGGTTTGCCATGAAATAAGTGTCAATATTTATCGATGAATCGGTTCATTATCTTGATTATTTGAAGATTTTCACAATAAATATTGCTTATGATTACTGACTGACATCACCTCTGATTAGGTGGCTCGATGAATATATTTGGAAAAATTTTGTGAGATTCTGTTTTAAACAGTTTACTACCAAGATTGGTAATCACAATTTTGTCTAATTCTTTTTTCTTCAGCAGCTTAAAAATGTTTAGAGTTCGGTTGAAACTGTGTGCATATTTTTAAGGTAAGACCTGACAAAGATAAAAAGATTAAATAACAACTGAGTCAAGATCGAATTTAAAACCTACCTGACGATAGTATATATATTTGATTTGTAGGTTAAATAAAAAACAGTATGGGCATATTTTTACACAGCTCTACAAAACAAAACAAAAATTTGGATATGTTAGCAAGTTGTGATGTTTTCATGTGTCCAGATTACGAATTTCTTCATGAAAATATTGAATCTGCTTTTCTTGATTATTACATATCTTATATTTTGATCAGTTATCAGTTATCAGCTTGTTAGCAAAAAAATGTATTTTCCAGTCATGATTAAAGTTCTGTGCACATTTTTCGCACATAGAAAATATGAGAAACAACATGCGAAAGATATTACGTTTTACTAAAAATCAATCGTGGAGATTCGTGTTATCACTATCAATATCACTTTTTCTTTTGGTAATCAAACCGAAAAAATTTGTTTGTGGATAATGAATGAAAATAACATCGAAATGTTTGGGAAAATTATTTTCCAACCTAGTCTCCATTTAGCTCGATACAAATGACCATGAGATGCTTTTCTCCAACTCGTCTACAAGACAACTCAGACGTCAGAGAATCCCTGCTTCGTCGATGATCACGAAATGACGCAGAAACGCAACATGGTCTGTTGAGATATTATCCCAGCTATTTTTTTCTTCTTCTATTTTTCAAAACTCCTCGGAAACGTCCGCGGTCCACGTGTTCAACAAAAAATTAATAGTCTGATTCGAGAATTTGCGATAGTGACACCATAGGACGGTGAAGCTAAGTACTTATCAGATCACCCTCGTCATCTCTTGTTGTGCTCATCTTAACAGTTAGAAAGTTAATAAATAAGGTATGGTCTTACATTTCATTAAATTGCGACTAGTGAAAAGAATTATTCTAACAAGCAAAATAAATAACACAAAAGTACAAGTGCTTTTAGGAACCTTTTTTGCAGAAACTAAATAATTTACGTACAATGTTACGTATTTTGTTGTGTGAAACGTTTCTCTTAGTTCAGTTCAGAAACATGGACAATGAAAATATCATAGAAAGTAAAGTGGCTTCACTTGGTCCGTTGAATTCGACAAATTTCACATCGGAGACAGGCCTGATACGTTATAGTGAAATGTGCGTCAAGAGGTAATTAAAATAATATGTTAATAAAATACTTATGATCAAAGCAGGAAACAACCACTTAATAATTGTGTATGTAAAACATTCGCAACATTTGCAATTTTAATATGTTTTTCTATTTTTCTCTGTTAAAAATCAACGAACCAAGCAAACGAATATATCACAATTAATTAAGTCGGTTTTTATGGCTCGTAAAATTCCAAAATAAAAATGCGTACATAGTGGGGTCTTTAGAATGAGATTGTAAGACCATATGCATCGCTCATATTTACTTAACACTAGAACTACGAAGATTTATATACCATATACCTATTTCGAATAGGCCTCTCTCTTTTTGAAAATTAGAAGCGTAAGAACAAAATAATCTATAATATTATTCTATACACAAATTTAATAAAAATCATGACCTTATCGTAAAACATTAAATAGGAATAAAGAGGAAATAGTATAAATAAATGATGCAATCGGTCATTTTGACCGGTTCGTAGTTCTAGTGTTAAATAAACAAAAAAAACCAACACAAAACTGTAGGCAAATTAATATTCATAACAAAAAATTAAAGGTACATACATATGTATGTATGTTTGGAAAAATGGTATGGTTATATGAGCAAAAATTTAGCAAATGAAGTTAAGGTTTCCCCTCGATTGATAAGGGTTGATAAGTGAAATCCACCAATTCAAAATTGTAAACAGGTAAGCTTATCTTGCTCAAGAACTTAAGAAACGTTTAAGATAAAATAAGAGACAGCTGTTTACATATGTAAATGTAAAATGCCAAATTGAGATTTTGCATTTTAAAATGTAACAAGATTTAAGTTCTCCGTTTCACATATCTATTTTAGAGACTTAATTGTTTTTAAAACAAAGTTCCACAAGTAATTTCAATATTCGATGAAAAGTAAACTTTCATATAGAGTTCGAATTAGAGTCACTTGGCCAACGATATTAACTTCCGATTTGGTAATGAAAAATGCAAAAGGTCAAATTGGCCGAGGCTGTCGAATAAAGCTACATGAAACTCATCAGCTTATATCAGATATCGAAACCAAAGCGAACCGGTTAACAAATTTGAAAATAGTTGGTATTGGCGTGTAATCTTTTAAATTTTAACACGGTGGGTAACCAGAAATGGTACTGCATATTTCAATATTGTGTGAAATCCAGGGAGAAATTTGTACTTTTTTTTAAACTTTTTAAAGGTATAGTTTTTAAAGAGGAATGATCATACTAAAAGTTAAACAATTTGTTCCTGTCGAGGCTTCAATTAAAATAAATGATTGTTAATACAAACAAATTGGGAATATTCTGATTTAAATTAACGTAACTTAAAAGAATTGAACGAACAACACTAGGTCTGCCAAAACTTTTTTATACAACATGTATAAATGTGCGTAAGTGATTGCGAACATAATTTTCATACTCTCGCTACATGTTGCTACAGAGTATAATAGTTTTGTTCACCTAATGTTTGTTTGTATGACCTTGAATTAATTGAGATAGATTTCGAGTTATACTTGTATGTATACTACTGTGATCAAAAATTGAGATGAAATTGTCATTTAAAACTCCCGGGCATTAGCCAGCCATATACATTTTTTTTAGGTTGGTAGGACTGTCTACAACATTTGACAAGCGTCTGTTTGTCAAAAGGTTTAATTATCTCCGAGTTGCATGTGCTATTGTAAACAACCAAGAGTGAATTTTTCAATTTTAAGAGTGGTTGATTGTAACGAGCAAAGAACTTGCTTTCAATTTTGGAGATTTCGCGGAATGCCTTTGGTGATCAAACTATGGTGCAAAAAAACGATTATAAGTGGTACAACGAGTTCAAAGTGGGCCGAGAATGCATTCAAGACGTGCCGCGTTGGGGAACCGAGTAAATATGGCTGACTTTTTGCTAAAAGTTGCGGTCAATCTCTCAGAAAGCAATGAAACTTAGAGTACGTCTGTTCAAGGTAATAATGTGTCCTGGTATATTAATGGGTAAAATCTGGTCATTGGTTCCCATAGCCGTCATATACTTATCAGATGGATTTTCGAAATTCCAGTAGACTTAAAACCATATATATCGGTCAGTACGTGAGCTATCTTGATTAAAATCAGGGATCATCTTTTTCAGGAAATGATATGTCTTTGTGTCAAAAATGGGCAAAATCCATACTCGCCCTAGCCCCGTATACTTAATATAAATATTTTCGAACTTTCTGCTGTCTTTATATCGCTCAATGCGCGAGTTATCTTCCTAATATGAAAACATGTTCCCGAATCGAATATATTTGAGTTATGGTAAAAGTTAATGTAATCAGTCCAGATCAAAGGTGTGACATTTTAATGAAATTAGGTGGACAATTTTTGTTGAAAATAATGTTGTTTAGCGCTGAATATGACTGAAATTGGTCTAGAACTTGGTCTAAACCTCATATCCCTAACATGCCGGTATCCCATTCTCTGAAAAATGTTTTAATGATAAGCCCCATATATTAAATTTAGCGCCTTTCGTTGAGTTTAGATTACATGTATCTCAATTTGCGTTAATAAATAAGTAACTGCTAATAGACCCATTTTACTAATATATCTTATACATATGTATGTATGTATATCTCAAAAGATCCTCAGATATTCGTTATACGGAACGTAGAGAGAAGTATAAACCGATATATAAGTACTTGTAGGTATACCGTTTATGCTGAATTATCTGTTGAAAATTCAAAATGATGGTATCAAAAGTGAAATTTTGTGTCGTTTTGATGCAGTTTTTCAAGCTGTGCAGAGTGTTATACAATTTTATCTGGTCCTGTCTCCTAGTAAGTCTTCAGTGATATTGAATGAAATTTCCGTGTTCTGGAAATTAATTCGTTATAACGAAAGCTTCGTTGTACAAACGTTAGTGATAGAAAAGTTCGACTATATTGTGGTATAGAATACATATTGCGAGAGGACAAACATATGTAGTAAAGTAAGTAAGTTTAAGATGAGCCGCATTCATCCACTTTTATACAATTTAAGTTACGTATGCAGTCGATATTACAAATATGTTATCCGTGTCCATATGTTAATTTACAATAACAGTTAAGTAGTTTTATCTGGACATTCGCGAAGGCGATACGAATCTCGGTAACTGGTTTGCAGAAGATTTTAAATTTACAAATGCGATGAAATAGTACAAAGAGTGTGAAAAGTGTTTTCTTTTTTCTAAACCTTATTTATTATTTAATGAAAGATAGTGTGAATGACATTATGGTTTTGTGTATTTCATAGTGACCCCAATATCTGGTCAGTTGACAGCTATGTTCCACACACTCTGGTCACATTTTATTTGGCGGCGCAAAAGTTTCAAAAAGTGTCCATTACGAAATTATGAACATTAAAATGAGGAATGACCACTTAACAAAATTACAATCTGCACACAGTATGTGGAAACATATTCTCACATAAGCGGCTACACACGCATAAACAATACATAATGCCTGCACACTCCACTGTCAAAACTAGCGGACCACCACCGTCATTACCATTAACAGCTTTGAAGATAACGGGAGATACTGCATTAACATACGCATGCCTCACATACTGCTACATGCATATGCTTGTACGTACATGCTATATGGCACTTGAGCGGCCCGGAAGAAGGGTTTATATGACCATATATCAAGACAAATGATAAGCGCTAGTATGTAGATCATACGTGACACACACATATGTACAGGTTAGTTGAAAAGTTGGTTGGTTTCACCAAGAAATAGCACTACTAGCTCCAAATTGTTCTTTTTCAAGTTGGTACATCTGTCGTGAGAACACATGCAAAGTTACAAGTTATTCTGTCAATTAAATCTTTGTTTGCAAGCCATTTGAAGTTGACCTGTCAGAGTATTTTTTTAATATGGAAAAAATCGAATAAGGCGCAGTGATTATATTTTTGTTTTCAACTGTTTAAAAGCAAAATAAATGTATGAACAATTGGTAGAAGTGTATAGGGAGTCCGCACCTTCAAAATGCACCGTTGCATTTTGGGATGGTGAATTTAAACGTTGTCGTAATAGGCTTGAAGATCCACGCGAAGGACGACCGAAAACCGCAACCACACCCGGAATTATTGACCAAGTTCATATTGTTAGTGAAGATCCAAGTTTGATTAAGCGTAAAATTGCTAATATCATATGCATCTTAGACGAACGAGTACTTCCTATTTTACATGGAGAATTACATAAGAAAAAGCTGTTTTGAAAGTTAGTGTCGCACACGTTAACCATTCAACAAAAACTGGATAGAAAACAAATTTCTCAGCATAATTTGGAGCGTTTTAAGCAAAATAAACCGATTTCTTGCGTCATTTTATAACTATGGATGAAACTTGGATCTACCACAATGATCCTAAATTGAAACAAGAACGTTTACAGTGGACTGAAGCTGATTGTTCAGCTCCAAAGCCGGTGAAGTCACAACGATCAGCAAAGAAGGTTAACGCATCAGTTTTTTGGGATGCAAAAGGAATTATTTATCTGCAGAAAGATAAAACAATCAACTTTGAATATTATTGCAGCCTTTTAGATCAGATGAATGAAAAAATTCGTGAGAAAAGACCTGGTTTGCAGCACAAAAAAATAATTTTTATCAAGACAATGTACCTGCTCACAAAGTATTTTAACAATGACAAAATTCAATGAATTAAAGTACGAATTGGTTGAGCATCGACCGTATTCACCAGATTTGCTTCCCGGCGACTACTAGCTCATCAGAAACCTGAAACAATTCCTTCGTGGAAAGCGTTTTTCGTCGAAGAAGTAGCCGGGTATTTTGCAGAGCTTCACGAAAGTCATTATATGGATGGCATAAAGTGTATTGAAATTAAGGGATATTTTATTTTAAAAAATATACATATTTCGTACCAAAAACAGTATTTTTACATTTCGAGTGCTGAAACTGTTCAACCAACCTGTATAATCATGCATTCCGGGGGTGCGTATACGCAGTGGCAAATAATTTCGTCAGAAGTCGGGTTCGAGAATATTGCGCTCATAACTATTCAATACACTAAAATGTGGTGCAACGGGATTCTTTGAATATTTATTTGCGATAAAACATGATAAACGGCATTTGCTGCCAAACAGCAGAGCCAGCAACATACTCAATTTTGAATAAAAAATTGCTCATAAATGTTGGAAATGACAGCAAAACTAGCGATCGGAGTGCCGTCCACATATGTATAATATACATCTATGTGTGAAAGTTGATATGTGGTGTGCAAATGCGAATGAGTTCGCACTTTGTCGACGGTTTGAGTGCTACATATGGTAAGGCGCAGCCAACGATGGGCGACAAAGTTCTGTGTAAGCCAGGAACAGCATTCGTTCGTGCAACGATGAGGTTGTGGCAGCCAAAATGCAAATATGGCATTTGACATGGCAAATATTTCTTGGTTTTGCAAAATAAGAAGAGAAACCCCGATACTATGGACTTCGCAATAGCCTGAGAAGCAGTTCAAGGCCAACGTACGAGCTAGTGGAGAAAGAAATAAGTGTATATGTGTCTGTGTTCGCATGTACTGTTGTCATGAGCAGTCGTAATTCAATTTCCGTTTCCGCAATTTAGCAGAAAAATACACAACGAAGAGTAGAGCAGAGTATGGAAAAATTGTTGCAGCAATTTGCTGATGTTACTGCCTTTGTTTTTCTTATGTCGACATTTTCCACCTTTTGCGCTTTTAAGCGAGCGAAATAAATCAGCAAAATACTTCTAGCGCTACTAGTATTCTACAAAACAATATAGGCAGCTATAGGCACAACCGCACATACACTTATGAAAGTATACCGATCCATGGACATTCTTACATACTCGAACAAGGCGAAAAATGATATTAAATGTGAATCGCGTGCAATCAAAATGCTCCATCGGGGCTAGAAAATCCAGTTAGTAGGCGGACATTTTCAAAATAAAATTTAAATGCTTTCCATTTTTTGTTTAATTTAAAAAAAGAACTAATTTTTTCAGTTGAGTGAACAAAAATTTTTGTTGCGTTCGTAATGCAACTTTTTATATTATTAAAAATATTAGTTTTTTAAAAACGAATAAAAAGTTATTCTGTTGATTAGAATATAATGAATAAATTAATTAGTGTAATCAATATAATATCTAGGGCAAGAAAACCACTAAAGACCAGAGTAAGTTCCAAAAAACTTAAAAATTATCATAATTTTTTACTTCACGCAATGGTTTGTGCCACTCAAATATTTGCGTTCGTGATAAAGTCGACTCTCCAAGTACTTCTGCAACATTTTCAACGATTTCATAGCCGTGATTCCTCCCATTGGAATCACATTAAAATCCCGAGGCATACTTTTGGCGTCGTGAAGAAATAGCTAACAAACACACACTAATTGACATAAGGAGATCAAATTTCACATCGATTCGGTTTGCGCGCTCAGTTTAAATGGAGCGCGAGTCAAATATGATCAGGCCGTAAATGTAAACAAACTTGCAATAATAATAACACGCCCACATCTCACGAAAAGGCTACATTTGAAACTTCTAAGAGTTAATTACCTCTTTTAGTCAATAAATAAAAATTAAACTACAAGTCATCAGTGATGTATGTTATAAATATACAGGTTAGCGGAAAAGTTTCTGCACTCGAAATGCAAAAATACTGTTGCCATAATCTTCTTTGCTGATCAGTGTGACTTCACCTGCTTTGGAGCTGAACAACCACCTTCAGTCCACTGTAAACGTTCTTGTTTCAATTTAGGGTCATGGTGGTAGATCCAAGTTTCATCCATAGTTATAAAACGATGCAAGAAATTGGTTTATTTTGCTTAAAACGCTCCAAATTATGCTGAGAAATTTGTTTCCTATCCAGTTTTTGTTGAATCGTTAACGGGTGCGACACTAACTTTCAAAACAGCTTTTTCATATGTAATTCTCCATGTAAAATAGGAAGTATTCGTTCGTCTAAGATGCCTATGGCATTAGAAATTTCACGCTTAGACAAAATTGGATCTTCACTAACAATATGAACTTGATCAATGATTTCTTTGTCCGATATTAACTCATTAAATCGGAAAGGGGTGAAATTTCATTCATTGGGGAAATGAGGAGGAAGTCGCCAAGATGGGCGGACATCGACTAAGTTTTGAACCGATTTTATTCAAAATTTACGCTAAATAACATTATGGACAAGTAAATATAGCCATTAAAAGTTTCATTAAAATATTATACATATTTAGTGATTATACCTCTTATAAAGACAAAAATACTATAATTGAGTGTATTTTGTCTAAGGGATGATTTCAATGAAATTTATTATTT
Source organism: Bactrocera oleae (assembly GCF_042242935.1). Classification (NCBI taxonomy): domain Eukaryota; kingdom Metazoa; phylum Arthropoda; class Insecta; order Diptera; family Tephritidae; genus Bactrocera; species Bactrocera oleae. The sequence continues at coordinate 19,624,768 of NC_091540.1, read as the reverse complement.
AGGATAATTCACACAGCATTCGAAAAGTTGTGATCGACCATTTTTATAAAAAACAAGAAAAAAACGTTAGCTTTGGTTGCACCGAAGCTATAATACCCTTCACAAATACAAGGGCTCCTTATAAGAACTTGATTCCGAACGTTCAATTTGTATGGCAGCTATATGATATAGTGATCTGATCTGACCAATTTCTGCGTAGAATAATTTGTTGCCTTAAGCGATAACTCGTGCCTAATTTCGTGAAGATACCTCGTCAAATCAACAAATTTTCCATGCAAGCACTTTACTCCGATCGTTCAGTTAATGTGGCAGCTATATGCTATAGTCATCCGATCTTTACAATTTCTTCGGCGATTAGATTATTGCTTTAAACAATAATCCATGCCGAGTTTCGTGAAGATACCTCGTCAAATGAAAGAGTTTTTCATACAAGCACTTCATTGCGATTGTTTAGTTTGTATGGTACCTATATGCTATAGTAGTCCGATATCGGCCGTTCTGACAAATGAGCAGCTTCCTTGTGAGAAAAGGACAGGTGCAAAATTTTAGATCGATAGCTTAAAAACTGAAGGACTAGTTTGCATATATACAGACATACAGACAGACTCTCATCATGCTGATCATTTATGTATATAATTTATAGGGTATCCGACGTTTCCTTCTGGGTGTTACAAACTTCGTGGCAAAATTAATATACCCTATTCAGGGTATAAATATATATTACCTTATTTTTATATACAAAATTTCGGTTATACTGGTCAGGTAATTTCTGAGATATGGAGGGATATTGTGTGGTACTACCCCTACTATTTAATTTTGCCTCTGACTCACATGCCCCCTTGCCATTCCACCTTTTCTGTAAAATTGAATGCTTATGGCTTGTTAGTTTTCAAGGTTACGAACTTTTAGTAGTTTCCAATATTAACATGAGGGATTGGCGTGGTTATTATCCGGTTTCACATATTCTCCATTGTTCCATTTTTATACCACAAATCTGCTATTTTGCACACAACTAGCACTGCCCTCGATAATAAGCTGTGCCAAATATCGTGAACATATCTTGTCTAGTAAAAAAAGTTTTCCATACAAGAACTTTAGTTTAATCTATCAGTTTGTATAGTCCGATAGCGGCGGTTCCGACAAATGAAGACGTGGGCAAAATTTCAGATCGACATTTCAAAAATAGAGGGACTAGTTCGCGAATATACAGACGCACAGACACATACATGTTTCCTTCCATACCATAATTATCCGCTTAAAATTTTGTATTAAAATTTTGTATTAAAATTTTGAACTACTTCACGTTCCAATTTTTGTCCAATTTCATGCGGAAGGCTGTTGAATAATTAGAGATGTTCGTACATCAACCATTTGCGGTCACTAACACAGACATAACTCACCATTAGACAATGGCGTAAAACTTTGCCCTTTTAGCGTTAAGTCACTAAATTAACTACCTGCAAATTTAATTGAGTAAAAGTGTACAAAAATCTAACAAATAACTTTTACACCACAATTATGCGGCGCTTGAACGACGCCCTCAGCAATACATACATACATATACATATAATATATATTACACTATATATATATATTATGTCCCTACAGTGCAAGAAATCCTACTCAATGGCCACTAGCACCTGTACATTACTGAATTTTTAATTCAGGATATAGAATTTAGAGGATATTTGCTTCCAGCTTGCTAAATCCAGTTGCAGTACAGATCTGTATATATTTTACTTTTTGAGACAGAATTTTAAAAGTAATACTTTTTTTGCTTTTTATTTCTCAAATTCGAGCCGACTTTGGTGGTTGGATTATGCAAACCCTCGTTAAATTAATGAATTCATGTCAGAATTGGATACTGAAGTGACTCGAAATACATTTAAAAGTAATTTCTTAAATCAAAACTAAACTTTTAGATAAAATGAAGACAAAGTCGAATTTTCGACGGAATCTTATTTACAAATTATTCGTTATTGTATTTTTTCCAGTGCCTCACTATTTTTGCAATGATGTATAAATATATTTATTGCACGAGACTACACAAGTAGAAAACTGCCACTAAACCGCAGGAAAACTAGCATCCGAAAAACTACTGACTTTTACACTATTGTAACATGAGGTAGAACCACGAAGAGGCGCGACGAAGTCTGTGCGTTTTGAAAAATTTAAACACAAGGTAACGAAACGAACTCCAAGCGCCATAAATTACACGCTGACAGTCACACAGAAAAACAGTTGAACAGAGGTTGAGTGAAGTGCGTTTGCTTCCTCTCCAATGGTTGCCGGAGGCAAGAGTAAAGCTGGTTGGAATAGAGCAGTAATGTTAGGAAGTTGTGCTCATCAAGCTTACACAACAGCAACCAGAAACATATATTTGTATACCTATGAAAAAGCGGTGTGTAACTTCAGAAAGCGGCAGGAGCTTTGTTTCTGTCGTCTACCTTGATGAAGCTTCCGCCGAGGAGCGCAGATGCGCCTGAAACCGGCTGGAAACATGGTCCCATAAACTTCCGTAATTCAAATATGACCAAACCACAAAAAACCAGAAATGCAGTTCCAAAATGAGCAAGAGCCAATGGCAAAGTTTTACATAGACGGAAGGTAGCAGTATATATGTTTCCATGTTCAAATGAGTACACACATCCATATCTACAAATAAGAAGGATTTTCTGTTCGTTTTGCGTAAATGAAGGCAGTGATCCTTTTAAGGCCTTTGGCTTCAATGCAAAGACTGACATTTTGAAATGCCCAAAATTGAAAATCATTCTGGATTATTTTTTTTTCAAAGAGAAGTTTCTAGCAAACAATACTCTTCCGTTTTGTGAATGTGTGCAGTGCATTCAGTCAATTTGCATATATGTTCATACGTAATATAATATAATGTACATATCCATATATACGTATGAATATCTGTATTGTTTTAGAAATTGGAAAGGCAGGGAAAGTTCGAATGAAATGGCAGACATAAGTTGGAAAACTCTGAACAGAATAGTGAACACTGATATTTTTATTTTTTTTGGAAAAATTTCATTTTATCAAGCTGTTTACTTTGTCATTGTACAAGCCAATAGGACACACATACATATGTATCTCGTATGTATGTGATAACATATAGATAATTCGCTTGGGAACTCCAACAGCTGAACAATTGAATTTATGACCCTTAAATTCAATAAATTGAAATATTTGCTAAAAAATTTGAATTTTGAAGAAAACTTAAACTTAAAGGATCAAAATATCAGTTTTCATATCATCTGTTTTATGTGATGGAATGCTATATCCGGTATACAAATACATTTATTTTGTTAATTAATTTAAATGTTCATGCAGCTAATTAAAAAAATCAAGACACTCATATCTAATGTAAAAAAATTATGTTAACAAAGCTAATAATCACTTGCTTAAATTTTGGTACAATCACCACATAACTGGGATACTGAGAAGAGATTTGTGTAAGTGTGATAATGAGTGAAATTTGTCACAAGAGGAGAATTAATGCTAAAATTGTATTTCCTAGAATAGTGTTATATAATCAAAGCAGACAATTTCTAAAAGGCAGAATCAATGTTGCATTCAGAGCTGAACTGACTACTGCTGCGGCTGCATCTCTCGCGCGCTCTTTATATATGGGCTATATGAGGAAAACGTCAACCAGAGGATCGGGATCATTTAAATTAGGGATATGAGGTTTAGACCATTTCAGTCATATTCAGCGATAAAAATCATTATTTTTAAAAAAATGTGTCCACTTAATTTCATTAAAATACCACACATATTAACACGCTTTTAAGTCGGATAAAAAGTCAAAATCGATGATATTCACTATATGCATCACGCATATTGGGGTCAGGGGAAGATCTGAACTGATTGGATTAACGTTTGGCATTGCTCATGTATATTTGATAACATGTTTCCACGTAATTTTGTGAAAATAATTCACACACACACCGACATATTGGGTACAAAGTATGTTAGATTAATAAAAATCATTATATGTAGCATACGGGAGCTGGGGTAATTCGTGAACCGATTTCACTCTTTTCCCGCATTCAACTTTAGTATATCCAACATAATACCTTCACTAAATGTTGCTTAGATATCGTACATATTGACCGATATATACGGTATTAGGCCAACCGTAAGGAAATTATTATATACGTATAATGTGTATGGGCACTAGAGAATATATTAACCCGATTCTTAGCAGTTTTGATACTAAGACATATCATTACCAGAAATATATACTCTATGAGTTTCTTAAAGAGACAATCGCATGCTTGAGAATCTTTATGAGGATATGTAAAGTATTAAACCGATTTTACACATTTTTGGCACAAAATTATGTTATTATCATAAAAATATTCTCTCCGAGTTTCAATACTAGACCTCACAGACATTTATTTTTACAAAGTGTTATTTCAATAACATTATTCGCTCTCGATTTATAAACTGTAAAATGAAAGACTCAGATTGAATTTAAAATAGTTGTATATGGGAATTAGACGTGATTGTGGCTCGATTTGGCCCAATTTGACAATATACAAAAGTAAGGTTAGGCGCCAAATTGGGTTAAAATTGCTTGGATAGTTCGTGAGATATAGAATTTTACTTAAAAGTGGGCAGTGCCACGCCAATTTTCCAATTTTGATACCGGCTATAATGAAGTTTATAGGATGAAAATTTAATTCTTCGCTTAGAAGTTTTCACCACAACCACAATTTTAACTTTTTTCACTGTGTCGGAAGAAGTGCCAAAATAATGTGTCCCAAGCTGGTTAATACAGCTTTAGGTACATATGAGATATGTACATTAATCCCTTTAAAGGGTGGGACCACGTCCACTTTAAAAAATGTCTACCTACAGGTGCAACTTCTTATGGGGCTAAGGAACATGTGTACCAAGTTTCATCAATATATCTCAAATTTTATTTAAGTTACAATTTGCACAGATGGACGGTCAGACAGTCAACCGGAATTCAACCCGGCTTGTCATCCTGATCATTTATATATGTATATAAAACTCTATATCTATGTTGACCTCAGCAACCGTTAGGTGAACAAAACAATCATACTCTGAAGCAACATGTTGCGAAAGTATAAAAATTAGGAAATAGGAACAACTATCGCTTCGTTAGATAGACAGTTTATATGGATATATCGCTGAAGCCACTTAGGAAAATAAACAAAACGAATCTAAATCGACAAAAAAACAACAACTTCTACCTGGTGGTTGTTGACATAAAATTGATTTGCCTATTTAAGATGACTTTGAAAATTAAATGTGGTCGTGAATATAAACAAATTACAGCAACAAACCGCTTTGCTACTGTACTAAATTGCCGGAGGTTAAACGAAATGAGTTGTGGCGACGCTCCAAATAACGTTCGTTGATGCCTTAAAGCGACTGCCACTCTTTTATTTTCACTACATGAATGAACAAAACACCAACCAACACACCCATTTTTAGGTACATTAATACATACAAACGTTCGTGTGTAATTGAAAATGAGCAATTGGCGCGGAAGCTCCACTTTCCACTTTCCCTCGAGCAGCCACTGAAGGGTTGTTCCGGGCGATGGTTCGAGAAGCACTCGGATGGGATATGAATACGTGTAAAATGGAGTCACTTTATTTGCATACTTCACGCCGGGTAATCACTCTTCCCACGCACACACCCTCCAACACCAGCGCAACTCCATTTTGATTGCTTGTATTACTAGGCGGCATCCATTACCACGCTCCTGATGTTGTCGTAAGAGCCCGAGGGCAGCTATGGGGGCGGTGTCGAGTATCGTTATGAGATTCGGTAATTTGCTTACGATTATAACGGTATTTGCTTTGTATTTAAAGTATTTAAACACGTTTCGCTTTCCAGCAGCAGGTTGAGCGGAGCGATGAGGATGATGGCTGTATTCAGGATTAACACTTACCCTCGACCAAGTAGCTATGTTTGTACTAACGAAAGCGTGTGAGTTTATTGTCTTATATAACGCAATTGTGGGAAAGTTTGAACAACAACAATCACTTAAGTGGATCAGAGCGGAGCTACTGAGTGGGTACATTACTTTTGTTGCTGCTACAAGAATAAACGCATTTTTAAAAGTGCCCGTTATTTATGACGGTCAAAATGTTGTTGCAATAACTTTAACAATACAACAATGCACACCAGCACAAAAAACCGGTTCATCTATGAAAAAAATTGAAACAAACAACCAAAGCACTCCTGCCTGAAGGAAAAATAGATGATGAGGTTCACGAGCCGTCGTTGGCTGCACATGTTACTAGAAGTTGGAGGCAATTTCGTACGCGCAAATGTGATAAATATGAAATGCGATTATTGCGGTTATTGTTTCAGGAAGCGCGCTTCCACCTACCGGCCTTCATCGTGAGCACGCAGACAGAGTTTTCGCAACGTATCTTATAGCCGGTTGATGAAGCTTATTAGTGTGGATCCGTAGAAAGTACCAGTCCACTTGGCTTACGAACACACAAGGCTTCGTATGTGCTCCAGCTGTGTGCTCGCAAGGAAATGAGGAAGTAAGACTTTGACGATGTGTTGGCTTAATGCTAACAAACCGGAAAGGAAGTCGGTAAATTTTATTAGCGTAATTATGTTGTTAAGCTACTAAATGGCAGTGTTGTGATGAAGCTTATATTCGCCCTTAAATAAAGAGTATCTTGGCATGGCGTTGCGTAGCAATTTTTGTTCGTTATTTATTTTTTAGGTTTTAGTTAAATATAAAATAGTTATCCGGTTGTTTAGATTTTTGTGTATTTAATAGGCATAGGTTATTCAGGTACACAGGTAAAGAAAGGTACAGGAGGCCGCCAAAGTTGATACATTAACAATGTTTCAATAAACTTTTACATTTATCTTTTCAATTTGCTGATAACATTCGCACTTTAATATACTTTCCAAAATCTTTCGATACATTGTCTCACACGACAGCATATCTAAACGACAGTGGAACTAAATGATAAGGATCGCTATGATGACCTCGAGTAGATGCTTTAGAGATGTATAATATTAAAAAAATTTAACCCGACAACAAAGTCTATTCAATTTCAAATGTTGTAAGAGAGCAAATAACTTTAAAATTTTTACGATTGAGCCGCTTTTGAAAATTAGGTCTGGCAAGTGTGGTAAGTTAAGTTATTTGGTTTGGTAACATTGTGAATACATTGAACACGAGATGTGTTTTAGATATCTAAAAAGTTAATAGATAATTTATGTACTATAGTTTCTTTTATTTCTAAATTCTGAAATTAAGATAATTTCCCACCAGTAGAAAGAATTGACCACAAGTAGATGCACTGCTCCGAAGTGCTGCTTTATTCAGAGGGGTGTGCATTCAATCTGAAAGCAGAGCGGCAATCATCATCAAGTTACTTCGTTTACATACTGGTATGGAAGCCTAATCATAGCGGAATCGCTGGAAACTGCAAAGCTATTAAGACTGCGACAAAGAGCATCATCACCTCAATCTCTTCAGGATCGGTGCTACGGCGGCTTCGCCGGAATGTAAGCTGAGGAAGCGTTGGTCAGCAACCAACACTTGTGCGACAGCGAGATCAACTCATCGCAATGATTTTTTTGGGCACTGCCCTATACTTATTTACCTACGGGGATATTGGCAGCCGCGAATTGTCAAAGTTGTATGGAGGAAAGTGTGGTGGAAACATCTAGATACGGTAGTGATACCTTTTACGAACCAGTCACAGAAGCTGAAATTGATATTCGCCGCCTTAATAAATGTATGTCAACCTCAAGGCTTTGTTGATATGCGCCGATCTTTTGATCACAACAAACCGCCGTTTTTAGCTGACTAAGTGGGATCATTTGAAAGCGAGAATTCCTGATATTAATATGTGGTAGTACTTTATCGATAATTATTTAAATATAACTTGTTTGCACGATAATATGTTACAGAGCTAACTACAAATATAAAATAGTCAAAAAAAGTATTTAAGGGACACACATAGTGTGACAGCCTAAATATCGTCGGTTTTTGGGAGTTAAAAAAAACTATGATATCGGTTGGTTGGAAATAGTTCAGAGTATATTTGTATACATGTTTCAAGAATACACAATCAAAAAAAAAAGACCTACAATAAAAAAAAAAAAAAAAATTGACAAAATGATGGCGTTTTTAAAAAAAACTTGAATTTAACGCAAAATTTTCCTGTTTTTGGGCCAGCCAAAATTCGATTTTGGATCAGATCAAAAACCCGATAGGTTTATTAATTCATGATGATTGGATCATTTGTCTTCGAGTTATAACTGCCGCAATCTCGAAAAATGCTGTTTCGAGAAAAACGCGATTAAAGATAAATTGTTAGAGCTGGTTGAACTGAGCAGCTACACTTTGGAAGGCTGTAACTAAAGAAATATTTGAAATACTCATATATAATTTTTGTGTGGTATTTTTAAAGATATTCACTATCAAAATATGCATAAACTAGCAAATTTTTTTTTATTTCAAACTAGGTGTGCCCCTTAAACGTTATATCAGCAATTTTGAAAGAATATGAATTATCCCTTAAAAGCCTATTCCCAATTCTTAGTAACGTAAAGTCATTATTTTGCAATACTCCCACGGCTGCTTTCATAATAGTTCATTTTGTAATAAATATTTGACAATATTTTAACAGGCATTATATGCTCTGTGCAGAATATTTAAAATTAACTCCCCCAAAAATCAAGCCTGCACATTTTTTAATCATACAGGAAAGCATACGCACTTAATACATATTCTTCTTTGAAATTTACCACAAATTTTTGAGCGCATTGCAACCAGAAGCTGTTTCCGCACCAGAAACCTTCTGCTACATTTAACCGGCAACTCGTCCGACAACAACCTTATCAAAATCGGAGCGCATGCAAGAATATGTTTCACCTTGTTAGCGCATTCCACCTGAAAGCGTCGACAAGCATATGAGTCCAGCGTCTATCGTCAATCTAACCAGCTAGCCACTGCCAACGTATGCAATAATTGGTTCCAGCCGTAATAGTCATGTGACCATTTTAAAATAGCTGTAACACTGACAAAAAACGTTAATGAGTTGCATATGATTTTGAATGAAGACAAAATATGTGAGAGGGCAGTGGATTGGACAAATGCAACAGCAATGTGCCGTTACCCTTCTTTGTTATTTTTTGCAGACTTGAAGCGTTCTGACGGCACGCTCCTGTAGTAATGTTAACGAAATTGTTTTTGAATTTCAATATTTCCTTATTTATCTGCGCATTTCGCATAACGAATGCCCTTACAAATCACACGTCGGCAATAGACAATCAGAAAATCGGCAAATCTTCAAATCGCACACCCTTGTTGACTTTATTTACCCGTACACTTTGAACAAATTTATTCAACATTACTGTGGCCATTTTCCCATGCGAGCATCACTGACACGAGCAGCAGCACACAAATTTGCTTGCCGTGTCGAATTCTTACAGAGCGAGTCGAATTCCTCTGCTCTTTTTGGGGTTGCTGCCACTGCCGCGCTTAGCTGCTAACAAGAGCACCACTTGCTACCCACAAATCGATGCGCACACTCACACATTCCCTTATAAACGATTATGTGTGATGATGGCTCACTTATAGGATTCCACGCCGTCGCGTTGCCATTGCACTGCACAAATGAGCCACGGCAAATTACGTTGATTTAGCGTATCCAAATTGCGTTCGGTTATAGAAAACTCCCAGCGGATATCACTTACTGGCGTTGAATTTGGCAGTGTTCGTTGGATCCCATACAAAACATATATCAATTGAGTTTGAGCGCTTTGTTCCCGTGATGAGATTATGTTTTCACGCTCTTGTGCTTGGGAACTCGGTCCGCTTTGTTATAGACAGCATTGGCTTTGAGAAGACGCACATTAATGGTCTTTGTTCACAACTCATTTTATTGCATTAAATTTGCCGCACTCCTTGCGTCTTTTTTATGCACTTGTGTCGGAGGTGGTAAAGAGCGAGAAAGCAGGAACACATTTATTCAGCACGATTCTGTTAGGAAATGCTCGAATTACCAAAATTATGAAAGCAAAATTTAGAAGGAATAATACTTTGAATACCTGTTCTACTAATAGTTATATTGATCCTTAGTGGAGACACTGGCTTAAACATATGGACTTTAATAAACCTGCCTTAGCCAACAAGAGTAGATCTGCCAACATATTCTCGTCATTGACGTCATCTCATAAAAGCAACAAGCAGACCTGAGTGCTTCGCTTTTAAAAATTGACTTTACAACTCAATCAAATTTCATAAATTGAAATTTCTAATCGAAGTGATGTTATTAAGACAACCAAAAGAACAAATCCTTATGGCATCATTTAAAATCGAGTTAAGGAGATTCTTCATCAATTTCACTCATTTTTGGTCCCAAAACACATTATGCTTAAAAGCCGCAACTTCTTTTCATTTAGATTTCTCATATATTGACCGATACAAGAAAATTCGATGATATAATGTAAAGTCAACCGGAAAGATACATTTTTATACGGATGAGAGTTATGCTTATGGAAAATAGCAAGTAATTTATTTAGATTTAAATATTATCGTTATACGGGTGTTGCAGTTTTTAGCCAATTTATATCCATTTTCATCACAACGCATAAGGTCGTGATGTCTAATATTCTAACTGGTCGACCAACATCAACTAAATTTGGTGCTTAACATTTTTAATTTTATGTTGCAGTGTGAAATAGGGCGAAATCGAACTACAACCACACCTATTACCTATATAACACTCCACATTATATTATATAACTCAGGCACCAATGAAGATATCGGAACAAAACTTTGGAAAAATAGTGCCACCAAGATATGCCAACTTTTTAAGTCCCCAGATCCGAATGTGTGGACCTCAGTGCATATTGCTGACTTTTTATGAAAATGTCGATAAATCTGTGAGATATATTAGCAAAGTGTTGGTATAATGGCAGATATTCAAATGAGTATCTTTCGGATAATTATCCATGCACACACATTTTTTTTTAGACTCAACAAACAAAAGACCCTTGCTTCAAATACTAATTCACGAAGGTATTTGAAAAAAGATTCTTTAGTATCTTATCAAAATATTGTCTTACGCTTCATGGAGATTTGAATACTTTTTCCTTTCAAAAGCTTTTCTAACTGTTGATACAAATCTTGACTTTCGTAAAATTAGATATGAATTAGACGATGGACGGATATTGAACTGACGAAAAATAAAACAAAAAAGAAGTAAAAACGTTAGCTTCGGTGCAGCCCTGATAATACCTTTCAAAAATACAAATTATTTCTTACAATTACTTGATTTTGATCGGTTCTATGACAGGTATACTCGTATGCTATAGTGGCTCGTTAAATGAAAAAGCTTTCTATACAAGCACTTGATTCCGATCGTTCAGTTCATTTGCATGAAATTAATCAGTTTAAGGCTTTGACAAGCAAGTATGCATGATTATCTTGACAACCTTTATAAAATGTGTATTGGTATCTGCTGTCGCCCCATTTTAAATAATATCATATTAATTGCACTTTACTGCAAGCTCTAGCTATTTTCTGCATATTGAACCAAACGAATTTTTTTCGAAAGATTGAATAATAAAAAAATAAATTTCTCCATTTTCGCATTGTCCTCGAAAACCGAAATATTGTCCTTAGAATTTCATTTATCATAAAAAATACTAACTATAGTGGTAATACTTATATTATTTATTATAAGTGGTAAAAGTATACACGAAATCTTATTACACTCTGGCAACATGTTGTATGTATCACTAATCAAGGTAGATATAGGGTTATATATACATACATATATAAATTATTAGAATTTATGTGTGTATTAACAGTTTATCTTTGTACATTAAATGGATAAAATGAGGTGACAACTTGCCCTAATATCTGGAGTTTAGAACATCCGGTTGACCTTACACCATAAAAATTGGTCATGGTAAGTGAGATACCTTTAATCTGTTAATAGTATGTGGTATTGCGAAAAATTTATACCATACCCATACTAAATAATAATATTCAAACTTGCGGTTGGCCTTATACCATAAAAATCAGTCAATATGTAAGATATTTTAACGAAATTAAGGGTTATATATACATACATATATAAATTATTAGAATGTATGTGTGTATTAACAGTTTATCTTTGTAAATTAAATGGATAAAATGAGGTGACAACTTGCCCTAATATCTGGAGTTTAGAACATCCGGTTCACCTTACACCATAAAAATTTGTCATGGTAAGTGAGATACCTTAAATCTGTTAATAGTATGTGGTATTGCGAAAAATTTATACCATACCCATACTAAATAATAATATTCAAACTTGCGGTTGGCCTTATACCATAAAAATCAGTCAATATGTAAGATATTTTAACGAAATTAAGGGTTATATATACATACATATATAAATTATTAGAATGTATGTGTGTATTAACAGTTTATCTTTGTAAATTAAATGGATAAAATGAGGTGACAACTTGCCCTAATATCTGGAGTTTAGAACATCCGGTTCACCTTACACCATAAAAATTTGTCATGGTAAGTGAGATACCTTAAATCTGTTAATAGTATGTGGTATTGAGAAAAATTTATACCATACCCATACTAAATAATAATATTCAAACTTGCGGTTGGCCTTATACCATAAAAATCAGTCAATATGTAAGATATTTTAACGAAATTAACTTTATAATATTGGATATACATAGTTTAATGGCGCAAATATATGAATTTAGTCTACGAATTACCCCCAACTACCGAATATGTCGTTCGGTGTGTGAGTTATATATTTATAAAATTAATTAATTAAAGGATTCTTGACAAAAACCAGCCTACTACCTTAAGAGTTATTTGTCTTTTCATAGCTTGACTTGAAAAATATATGAATGCAATTACCAAGTTAAATACATTTTTAAATTACTAGGCTAAATAACTCCTAATCATTTTCGACATCCATAACAATTCCTAAATAGGACAAATATTATTTTAAACACAGAATTTTTTTCTTAACTAAGAGTTGCTCTACTACCCTCAGCTATACAACCATTTCTAATTTCAGTTCCATTTTGAAGGATTATTTCAATAATAGAGAAGTAATTATATAAATATATTTATTCACGTAGTTGCTTTCGGGCATTTTGGGTAAGAAATTGATTTCACGCTCATAAAATGTTTGATCCTTGCCGCCAAAAAAAATGGTGCAACTAGTTTTTGCCGTCCTGATTTGAGGTGAAGGTTCTCCTATCAAAAAAAAAAGACAGGCACAATCAATAGTCCGAAGGTGCCAGACCTGAAAAATATGATTGGTGGGGTAGCACATCCCATTCAAGGAGTAAAAACTTTCGACGAGTCACCAAACTTGTATGAAGTCTTGCATTATCCTGGTGGAAAACCACCTTTTCTATTGTTCAATTCTGGTCTCTTCTGTTTGAATGCATCACTCAATTTGTCCAGCTGATAACAATTCAATTCAGAATTATTCTTGGTATTGACGAGCAAAAGCTGAAAATAAACGATCCCTTTCAAATCCCACCAATATAACCTTTTCTTGGTGACTATCGGCTTTCAAATTGGTTTGAGCTGGTTCATTCTTTTTAGACCATGATCACTTATCGTTGCCAGTAGCAACGCGCTTCAAAAATGGATGGCTTCTTTCAAGCTTCGAATTTAATTCTAGACGTTTCATGTGCTTGTGAATGGTCGCGTTAGACAGATTTAATCTGTTTATAATCTTTCGAGTTGTTATTCGACGGTTTCGGCATTGACGTTTGGTCAACACATCTTCTCCGTACACATCACATAATTTTCGTCTTGCCTGAACTGTATTTTTACCTTCTTGATAGTAAAACAGTAATATATGCCATATATACTGTTTTTTAAGAAATTTTTTACAAATAATCCTTACTATATAAGCAGTTCAAACATATAACGGTAACGCGCTTAAGTGTGAAATTGGCTGCGAAAAAATTCAATAAGATCAGCTGTCATTAAACGAAATTACAATATTTATTGAACGACCCAATAGTGAAATGAACCCAATAATTCCAAGTTGTTCGAAGCGCTTTAATTTTTTTTTTGATATGTCACAACCTTATATGTTAGTGTTATTTATGCTAAAATGGACCCAAAATAAAGAATGTCTCTGAATTATCATATTATCTGCAAATATTGACGTTCTTCATTATTTAGGCCTAAATCTGTGTAAAAAAGAAGTTAATCTGACTCAAATTTCTCTATTATCAACCCCATATCTGAAGAAGGAATTATTGTGCCTCGTAAACTATTTTGGTTCGAAAACCTCAGTTCAATTTCTTCCATAAATATTCATCATCCAGAAAATGCAAGTACTTCTTTTCAACATCGCTAATGATTTATTGGTTAACACTGAGTGCATTATTTTATATATATTGGTAAGCATGTTCGAATACAATATTTATTACAATGATTTAATTTGAAAGCATTTGAAAACATTTCAACATTATTTTTGATTAAATGTACACTCTTATAATTATTTAATGTTAGTATTTCTTTCTAAATATTTTACAACTTTCAAATTGTGCTACGAAGCTAAATGACTTCAAATATAATGGTGGTTTTCAAACCTGCATTAAATTAATATCACAAATGGGCCATAGTAGAAGACCAAAAATTAAGTAGACGTTAAACAAAATTAAAAATATCCGAAAAAATGCTTCGATCATTTGTTCATACTTGGGATACGCGCCGCTTGATGGCGTCCATTCCCGCTACTGGCTAAGTTATGCAGCCTTTCTGTTCCTTCGCCTAACGCAGAACCATTTGGTGTCACCTGGTCACTCTCCTTGTCTTGGTGAGCAGTCATGTGTCGTGTAAGATGATGACGTTCGCGAAATGTCTCCTGGCAAACGGGACAGCGCAACTTTTCCTCACGCTTACGCCGATTAGGATCACAGGCAACTTCATTTTTGTGATGGGAACGCATGTGATAGACGAGATCACTCGTCATGCGGAAGCTTATGTTACATTTAGCGCAAACATTTTGAGCAGTCAAGGAAAACGTAGAAGCCAGTGTGGGTGGTATTAGCGTTGTGAGTATTGCTGCTGCCGCGGGACTCTGTGCGATTCGTGGCATCTCCGGTGGTCCTACAGCCGCGAATGGATGAGCAGCGGCCGCATTGGGAAAGGGAAACGCTGGATAGCCGTGTAGAAATTCTGGGTTGGAGTTTACATTTGTGTGAGATCCAGGAGGATTGCTGGCGGCAAGTGCGGCGGCTGCAGAGGGATTAAGTGGGGTTCGGTAAAGCAGTTGCTGCTTGAGACGCTGTGCCTGAAGCATTTGTATGTGATTAACAGACTGAAATGTACCATTAAACTGATACTCTGGTCGGAAATTTTGGTAGATGATATTCGGATTGAGACATGGCGTCGTATTGCCACCGCTGCCATTCGAGAGACTACCATTGCCGCCACTATTTGTCCGTGGAGGCGTTGTGGGTATGGGTGGACTTATGGATGAGCAGCTCAATTGATCGGGACTCAGTGGGGGCGCAGGCTGAATAGGTGACTCTAGGCGCATCGAGCATACCTTGGTAAAGGCGCTCTTTAAAGGCACACACTCGGGCGATTCGCTACCAACAGGAATAACCAAAGTTGGGTCATCATAAACGCGAGGTGGTCGTATGCTGATTTGGGGATAGCGACGTGCTTCTTGCATGTTGACAACCGATTCGATCGGATTAATTAGTGACTGCTGTGTATGCTGTTGCTGCTGCGGCAGTTGCTGATTGTTTTGTGGTGGCGAATGTTGAGTGGTACGTGGTGATAAATCTGTGGGATATTGGGGGCGGTCAGTATATTTCGACAGTCGGGCATACTTTTCGTTTTGCTTCTGCTTGAAACGCTCATCGGGCATCATTAGAAAAGCGACATCGAAAGAACGTTTTAAAGACGTCTTTCCATTGCTCAGATTTGTTGTTGCGGCAACAGGCGACACTTGTATGTCGTTATTGCTACTGTTATGACTTGAAAGCGGACTTAAAGAGTCATTTGGTGGCGTCGTAGAGACGCACAAGTCGGCTCGTTGTGGTGACGGCAATGGCGGTGTGCTTTGCTGAAGCTGGTGGATCAGGTGATGATTATTTTCCATGATCATGTTCATCAGTTTTCGTAAAACACAAACTATAAATGCGATGTATGATGAAGTGTCTTTGCAAAGTTTTTAAGATTTTTTTGATGTATCAATAAAAGAGCCCTTCAATTAAGCACTACACTTGCACTGTTTTCACATACTTTATTTTAATTTATTTTTCCACTTTAGTAAAATAGCGTTTTCTTAGTAATACCCGCCGATTTCGAAATCCAACAGCAGACTGGTGCTTCGCAACAATCTGTTCCTGCTTAAGTAGTAACCAGCAGCAGTGAGTACAACTGAAGTTTAACTAGCCACGTAAATACAAACCGCCACCCCATGCGCATCCACTTGGACTTTCATCTGCTCATATTGTTGCATTCAAAACGACTGACACTCGCGCATCTGTGCAAATTCTACTTGAAGTGCACCACCAACCTGCTCACCTCCTATATATGCATGGATGTATATGTGCATATACAGGAACAGTTTTGCAATACGGTCATCAGCACACCCTTATGTCGACCACTTTCTTTATGGGTGGAAGCTACATTTAACGCTCTCAGAGACTGTTGCTTACCATCTTTTTGCTTGCTTACATTTGTGTGCATGCCTCGTTGTTTTCATTTTTCGAAAGCGTTCCATCTGTTTTCGAAGTTGCCAACATATTCTCCGATTTTATGATTTCGGGAGAGTAAAAAATTTGAGAGCACCGTTGCCTTCAGCTGGTTGGCTGACGCCCATAACTATTTACCCCACGTAAACTGTAGCTGTGCTGTAGGTGTGTTTGTATATATGCTGGTATATGTGTAAGTAAATGGGGGAAAACAAATTTACTTATCGGGTTTAACAATAGGTGCTAACTTCCGAAAATTCAATCGGTGAAATTTTACATTCGATAAGTATTTGGTCGTTGATACTGATATTCAATATTTGGAAACAGCTGATTAAACAATAATACAAATACTAATGATAAAAGTTTATCCAGAATTTATATGATACATGTATATTTGGGGAATCGCACGATTGGTAGTCAAAATGTTATAAAATCAATGTATTGAAACAAGTTTCATTCGCTTAAATTAGGAAATATTGCAACATGATGGAATACTTCTTTTGCTTTTTTCCGGAGTGGACCGTATAATATAATAACTATATTCGTGCAGTTTTTAATACCCTAAACAGGGTATATTAAGTTTGCCACGAAGTTTGTAACACCCAAAAGGAAACGTCGGAGACCCAATAAAATATATACATAAATGATCAGCATGATGAGCTGAGTCCGTCTGTCTGTCTATCTGTCTGTCCGAACTAGTCCCTCAGTTTTTAGCCTATCACAAATTTTGCACCTGTCCTTTCCTCAGTAAGAAGCTGCTCATGTATCGGAACAGCCGATATCGGACCACTATAATATATAGCTGCCATACAAACTGAACAATCGGAATCAAGTGCTTGTATGCGAAACTTTTTTATTTGACGAAATATCTCCACCAAATTTGGCACGGATCATTATTTAAAGCTGAAATGAAATAACCAGAGAAATTGTTTAGATCGGATCACTATAACATATAACTGCCATATTAACTGAACGATCGGAACGAAGTACTTGCATGAAAAGCCTTTTCATTTGACGAGATATCTTCACAAATTGCGCCATGAGGTGTAAGGAACCTTTTGTATTTGTGAAGGGTATTATAGCTTCGGTGCAACCAAAGTTAACGATTTTTCCATGTATAATAGAATTAGTTATTCAAAGTATTGCCCATCTTCAGCTATATAATTCTCCCATCTTTCTGGCAGTTTGAGGATTACATCCCAAAAGAACTGCGCCAACTTGGCGAACAAAAATGAATCAAGCAATTTTTTGAGACCTGTTTTGATATTATGCGTCTTCCAGTGAGGGCGTTCTGCATCGGCCGGTACAAGGTCTGACAAAATTTTCCAGCTGTTGTTTTTCAAATAGTTTTAATCGGTCATGCAACATGAGGCCAAGCGAGAGCCAAAATAAAAATTTAATTTTCAATCCAAAATTATTAGTCTTCCAAGCCAATATCACCACTTTTAAATCGTACAATCCATTTTTGGCACGTTCGCTCAGCAAGAGCATGTTCACCATAAACTGCCGCCAAAATACGATGACTTTCGGCTGGGGTTTTCTTCGTATTAAAGTACTGAAGAAGAATTTTCCGCAAAAATCAATTTTCCAGGCACAAAGTTAGACATATTTGAAGGAAAAAAATTATTGTTTTTTACGCTTCAAATAAATGTCATATACTGAAAAAGACGTACAGGGACAGAAGCTTTCTAACGTATGTTGGGAACATTAGAACAATGGAATCATCAACTTACGACATCTCATGGCACAAATATAGTTATACACACAATAATATTTTTTCTTTTTGTTTTACTCTCTCTACCTATCTTTCCTCTAAACCTATGCTGTACTCATTATTTTGGAGAAATATAGTATATAAAATATAATTCTTAGCATAAGTTTATCAGTTTTCAAGAATTGAATAAGATGGAGTATCAGATAAAAAGCTAATTCAATGTATAATATGTTAATGTTCTCGTTGCCTTTATTGGACTTAAACAAATTGTAAAAATTATTCTTTATATTATAATATTATAAATAATTTCGCATTCCTTAAAAGGCCATTATTGTAATTATCCCATCTAGCACATTAGGTAGTCTTAAGAGAAATTTTCTTAAGGAATAAAAGGGGAAAGATTGGTAGTTT
This sequence comes from Bactrocera oleae, assembly GCF_042242935.1. Classification (NCBI taxonomy): domain Eukaryota; kingdom Metazoa; phylum Arthropoda; class Insecta; order Diptera; family Tephritidae; genus Bactrocera; species Bactrocera oleae. Next base: position 19,605,909 of record NC_091540.1, on the reverse strand, counting down.
AAATTAATATAAAATAGTTTTGTTTTTATCTGAATTGGTAGTTAAAAAATTTCTAAAAAATCGTTTTAGACCATGCTCAAAGGAAGTTTCCTCAATTTAAAATGAATATCTTTAATAAAATGAACAATGTACCCTGCTATTATTCTTATCCTAAAATTGATAGAATATGAACTCTATATTCATAAAATTATATATTTGTATCCGTTACGTGGAATTTTGTAACACCCAGAAGGAAACGTCGTAGACCCTATAACATACAAGTATATGCTATATGTATAAATGATCAGCATGACGATCTGAGTCGATTTAGCCATGTCTGTCTGTCTGTCTGTCTGTCCGTTCGTCTATCTGTATATACGCAAAGTAGTACTAGGACGAATAAAAATCATGCCCCAGCATCAGTTTGTAATGGGCCCACTGGACTTTCACACATGCATCTGTATATAATATATCAAGGTCCGCTAATATTTCCCTCTGTGCATATGTACATACAGATATTCATTCATATACATATGGATATGGTATGAGCGTTTGCTCTCATGGGCGGAGTTTCAGGCTTATACTATATAATATACCACAAGCATAAGTGCTTGCTATCCTGCCACAAGGCTCTCTCTCTCCAACGGCCCTCTCACTCTCATTGTCATGCTCTCTTTCGAAGAACACACCGCGTTTGAACGCCTGTCGGTAGGTTATGCTTGTATCTGCCCATGGCAATGTAGTGTCCTTATTGCAAGTGTTTACGAACAGGTTGTTTTTGTCGATTTTTTCGTGTTGCATGAAGCTCGTATTTGGCAATGTTTGCCGTGGTGGTGGTGGTGTTGGTGAGGCAGATATTGTTGCTTTTCTTGCGCCCTCGTATTTGTATGTGGGCAATTGTTGCTGGTTTACCGAATTCATATCGCAGCGCTATCTCTTCCACTCATCTGTTGCCACCGCCCAGCTGCAGAAGTCCACCACCGCCGAATAGAACTGTTGCAGCACACATATGCAAGCAAAGCGTAGGCGTTATTATACTCATGCATACTTACGCTTGTGTTTGTGTGTTTAGTATATAAAAAACGGGTAACATCCTGTCTGTGTTGAATGGTAAAAGCTTTTCGGTGGCGTCTCTCGGCTCCTGGTCAGCCTGCCCGTCAGTTGCTGTCTGCATTGTGAGGCGGTCAGCAATGTTGTGCATATGAAATTTATGTGGCGGCGCATCCTGCTGCCGTTGGTCGCTCGCTCTGCTCGAGTGTTTTTGTATCGAGTGGCGTTGTATCATGCGGACAGGATGTGCTTTCTGCTTTCTGCTTCCAGGTTGTGCGAAATATGTGCGAATTTTATTATGTGAACGTTATGCTTATGTGTCCAGCGCGCGTCCGACCATTTGCCAGTTTATTATATGTGTGGGTGTAGGCATGTTCACGTGCGAATGAGCGTGTGTGCGTGTCCGGATGCCATTGCACATTTTATTCAAATTACTTGCCATTGTCCTTTTCCACTTGCCTCTGCTGTGGATTTGGTTTTGAATATTTTTCCCATTTGTTCGTAGTTTTTGCTCATATTTTTTATGATTTTAATTTTCGCATATTTTCAGGTGCTAATTGCTCGCTTGGCCATATGAAATTAAAATAAAATTTATTATTACAACTTGCGTGTGGTCACAGTTTATATTTGCCTGCCACAATTGCTAACGTTGTTCGCTGCGCGTCTTCTTTGTTGTTGCGTATTTTTATGTTCTTGCAACATGTTGCTACAGAGCATAATAGTTTTGTTCCCTTAACGGTTGTTTGTATCACCTTAAAATAATCAAGTTAGATATAGGGTTATAAATGATCTGGATGATGAGACGAGTCCGTCTGTGCAAGCGATGTAAGAATTGATATATCTTAATGAAACTTGGTACACGTGTTACAGACGAGTTCGTAGATGGGCGTAATCGGACTATTGCCACGCCTACACAACGCCATTAATCTATAATATATCTATAATATATAATCTATTAACCTATAAATTGACATAACTAAGCCGAAAATTAAGATACAAAGCCGTAATATGATACAACGAATCGAAATGTGGCGGGGCACCTGTGATTTGAAATTTTTTTAAAAGTTAAACCTAACAGGTTTAATGTGTATATCTCCCAATTATTCAAGCCATATTATCCAAATTTACACAGGACAATTCATTTTACACCTCTTACGAAAGCATGAAAATAGGTGAAACACATTTAGGTGAAAATCTATCTCTATGGGACCCACTTTACCGATTTTAACCAAATTCGGTGCATAATATTATTCTGACATTCCTACATTACAGTGTGAAAATGGGCGAAATCAGACAAAAACCAGGTATACTCCCCATATAATACAACTTTAAATTCCTTCTGATACTTTCATTTTCTAGTGTACAAAGCTTAGTGCTTATAGAAACATTTTTGAATTTCGGGCTGGATTATACCCCGTATATCCAAATTATATGTAAGTTATCTTAATTAAATTTAGTGAGCGTATTTTTTTCTAACGGTGCATCTCTGTGGCTAAAATGGATAAAATCGGGTGAAAATTTGCACTAGCCCCTATTAAACTAATATCAGGATTTGTAAACATATGGTTGACTTTACTCCTTATATAATATTGTTGATTGTGTGTGAGGTACCTTAATGAAACTCAGAAGACATCTGTTTCTTGTAATAATATATAGTAATGCCAAAAAGTTATAAAATCGACAGCCTTTTTTGATGTTGCGGAGGTTGTTTGTAAGATTGACATGGCTAAGCATTAAAATTAATACAATAAATTTGAAGGTAACACAAATAGAGTAAAATTATTTAAAAGTACTTAGTTTTAATGTATCAAATGATATTTGACAGTTTTGATTCAACTCTAGCATGTGCAATTTTGGAAAGGTCAAAAACATAAGTCTCATAATCTCAATACGATATGAACCAATATTGGATTGAAAAATTGAATCAAAATACTCAACGAATATGCATAACACCTTTTTGAAACAAATTATCAGACAAACAATCATAAAACTCTTCGCGATTAATTGTCAATACCATGTCTGTCGTTGTCATAAGCAATCTAACTGCATTCTTCTGTGTTAGCACAAAAACTGGTTCATGATGAAATACAAGCTTACAATGACAAATGGCGATATCGGTCAATTAGGGAGAAAAGGTGCTGATGGTTCAAAACTCCTCTACTTATCTTCAATGAGTACTCTTTTAATTAAAGCTGTTTATGATTTATTACCTGAAATATTTTTTCATTGTGTTGAAAATGATCAATTTTTTTAAGAAAACTGCTGCAGAGTCGCATCGAATGCTAGTCGAGGCATATGGTATGTATGGTGACCATGCTCTATCAGAAGCAACATGCAAAAGATGGTTTCAACGGTTCAGAGATAATGATTTTGATGTGAGAAATGAAGAACGTGGAAGACCACTAAAAAAGTGTGAATACGCCAAAATGCAAGCAATATTGAGTGAAGATGATACTTTAAGTCAAAAGCAAATGGCAGCTATGTTAAATTTAGCACAACAAATAATTTCAGACCTTATAAAAGGTTTGGGAAAGATCCAAAAGTGTGGAAAATTGGTGCTACATGAATTAAATAAAGACAAATGGAAAAACGAAAGAACACTTATGAAATTTTGCTTAAAAGTCACGAAAGAAAATCAGTTTTGCATCGAATTGCACTGGCGATGAAAAATGGATTTATTTCAAGAATCCTAAACGTAGAAAATCATGGGTTAATCTGGGACAACCATCGACATCGACTGCAAAAACAGATCGATTCGGTAAGAAGGTAATGCTCTGTGTTTGGTGAGATCAGAAAGGTGTGGTATATCATGATCTTCTAAAACCTGGTGACTGTGGTAATACTAATCGCTACAGACAATAAATGATCAATTTAAACCATGCATTGATCGAAAAATTACCAGAATGGGCCAGAAGCCGCAGCAAAGTAATTTTGTTACACGACAATGTACTTGGACACATAGCAACATCGGTTTAAGATACAATCAAAGTATTTGGCTGGGAGCTGCTACTCCACTTGCCGTATTCACCAGACTTGCCAACTTCCGATTACCATTTGTTTTCATCGATGGGACACGCATTGACTGACCAGCACTTCGATTTCAAGGCAGAAGTCGAAAAATGGGTGTCTGATTGGTTTGCTTCCAAAGGCGAACATTTCTATTGGCATGGTATCCACAAATTGCCAGAAAGGTGGTCTAAATGTGTAAAAAACAATGGTCAATACTATGAATACATTTATTTTACTTTCCCAATCAAAATTAGTATTTTATTTTCACAAAAAGCCGCTCATTCCTTACCGATACACCTGGATATCGAAAAATAATAGTATTAGTGCATATTTTCATCAACATCTGCTGGCACAAAATTCTATACCAAATAGCAGTAATTTTTTAAAAAATTTAATGGAAAAGCTTCAATTTCGTCTATGATTGGTATTAACCTAAAGTATTCTTAACGAAACATTCGTCTTGATAATTCACACATGGGTTGTTTTGTGTACTAGTATAAAGATCATATATGTATATATTGTAGTATATGGTAGAGCTGCAAGACAATCGATGAGATTATCGGTAGTATCGATTGTTTTATTTTCATCTCACTATCCAGATTTTATTTTGAATATCGATGGTTTAAGCCTTAGGTATACTTGCATATTGATACTAGTTTGATAATACCAAATGATCTTCATAAGACTAACTTGTTATATAGACTTTACTGCTATTTATCTAGTTAGTAAAAAGAGTTTACTTATAACTTCAATAGTTGATGATTTTTTAATTTTGTTTAATTTTAATATATTATCTTCATTCAAAGATAAGATTGTTTTGATATATTTTCTTTACTGAAACATAAGGTTGTTTTGATGTTTGTCTGCTTAGGATATTTAGGTGATATAATGTCATACGTAATACGTTCTTTAACGCGTTAGAAGGAATGTAGCGGAAATATTTACAATTAGGTAAGAGTTTCTATTGTTCTGAAACGCCGGCTGCACATAACCTCACTCACTCAAATAGCCGCAATTCACAATTTTTGACGCAGAGATTTTCTAGTATTTAAATAAACATTAAGAACCTTTGAAAAACAAAAATTGTTAAGAAACTTCCATTTTGTTTAGTACTCCTGATTTTAATTGATTTTATTTGTAGATTTCAACGTTGATTTAGCTATTTTTGCCATCCAGCTACTTCTACAGAGTCGGATAGAATGTTTAGGCAGGCGGGATTGCTCTACACCTCCTACGAAAGCATGAAAATAGGTGAAATCGGATGATAAACCCGACCACTTCCCTTATAACGGTTTTGTTAAAAACAACCAAAAGTGCGATAAATCAATATCTAAATGCATCAGAGAAATTAAATTTAACATCCAAGCTGGCACGAGAGGGTTTTATAGGAGCACGTGTTAAAATTAGGCGACAGGCGTGGTGAACCCCACATTTAGGTGAAAATCTATATCTATGGGACCCACTTTACCGATTTTAACCAAATTCGGTGCATAATATTATTCTGACATTCCTACATTACAGTGTGAAAGTGGGCGAAATCAGACAAAAACCAGGTATACTCCCCATATAATACAACTTTAAATTCCTTCTGATACTTTCATTTTCTAGTGTACAAAGCTTAGTGCTTATAGAAACATTTTTGAATTTCGGGCTGGATTATACCCCGTATATCCAAATTATATGTAAGTTATCTTAATTAAATTTAGTGAGCGTATTTTTTTCTAACGGTGCATCTCTGTGGCTAAAATGGATAAAATCGGGTGAAAATTTGCACTAGCCCCTATTAAACTAATATCAGGATTTGTAAACATATGGTTGACTTTACTCCTTATATAATATTGTTGATTGTGTGTGAGGTACCTTAATGAAACTCAGAAGACATCTGTTTCTTGTAATAATATATAGTAATGCCAAAAAGTTATAAAATCGGGTCAACACTAAATCTATGTATCTCCCATACACCAAATAAAAGATTTTCAAATTTCCGGTTAGCCGAATACGGTGTATATCGGTCAATATGTAAGATATCTTAGCAAAATTAACTGAACGTATAATAATGGATATACTTTAGTTTAATGCCGAAAATGTACTGCATATAACAATTTCCGTTATTCTAACAAGCATTACTATACTAATGGAACATGAATGGAGTTGGTCTATACCATCATTAATTGCACATCAACTTAATATATTACATTTTGTGAGATATATCTCATTTACGAGTATTTTTAAGATAATTTTCACTGAAAGGTAGTAAAATATAGTTATAAAACTAATTGAGTTTATAACCTATATAATATATATATATAATATTGTAATATAACTTAACACAATACCAAATTTGATTGTTATTCATTCACGATTTCGTCGAATAATAAATGTTGAATTCTTTTGCAAAAATTTTGAATATAATGTTTGATTCTTGCAAGTTGCAAGACTGTGAAATGTTCGGTTACATCCGCACTTAGTTCTCTCTTACTTGTTTCAGTAGAGTTTAACATTCATACAACATTCATTACACGGATGCAGCTACGTACAGACACGTATACACATACATATGTATGCAATATTTTAATGGCAAACACATGATTGCTTTCGACAATCGTTTTAAAGAAAAAATATTGTTTAGTTACCAAACTTTTCAAATAAATAAATATAATATATATATATATTATATTTGCTTATTACTATGGTTTCTATTTTACTCCGTACTGAAAATTATTTATCATCATTAAGTGAATAAAAATGTGCCCCTCCCGCCTAGTACCTGTGTGTATAAAATTTTATTTTCAGATAATATTTTAAGAAAAATAGTTCTCTTAATTTCAGTGAATCACACACAAACTGACCGACATAAACGCTATAAAGTCGGATTATATATTTAATATCTTGTCTACTATTAACATTTCCCTTATTAATGTTAATTAATTATATCTTACCCAAAATCGAATAATTTTATTATTCAAATAATTAAATCTGTTCAAATTTTATTCTTCCTTGTATTGTCGGACGTAAATTCCACATAAACCTATCCTTATCTTAGAATACAAACTTATGGTAAACTAGAATTCTGTAGACTTTCACAGATAATTTATTGAAGCGTTCCCATGATATTGGTCACAAACTGACGCTACCTCTGCAGCTACAATGGAAAAAAGTTAATTTCGTGTTTTGAGAAAACATTGTTTCCTGAACACCTTTGAAGCTTGCAGAACACTCCGGTTAACTCAGCTTGTAATACGACCGATATATATAGTTATAGTAAGATAGCAATGCTCAAAGATATTTAATCCTTGAACCCTACACTAACAGGCCTATACAATGTTCCTACAAAGGGGTTTCATGACATTCCATAAAAAAAGTCCATAAAAAATAAAACATAAACCTTCTAAAGAAAAAATGATTTGTTTTTAAAATTTTGACAAATTGAGATCATAAATCGGCCGTTCAATTATAAAAAATAAATAATTAGAACACTTTTGACATAACTTTACTTGGGGTTCCAAGCAAATCGTAATTTTACACTTGTTGCACCTAGTCTTGCTCCTCCGATCACGGTTTCTCGGGCAGAAACGACGACGTTCCTGTGAGACACAGAAAAATCGACAAGCATAGGTTTATTGAGGATCGCAGATATTCTTTCTTTGATATCCCTTCTCAAAGTAAGCATTAAAAGCGATCTTCATTCCCAATTTTTTCAAATAAGTGAGACGATGCTTTATATGAGGCTAATTACGTGCTTTTGAACATTTGTAGACCCAGGAATTCATGCCAACTCCATGCAATAGCCAAAAGAACAGGCACATTGGTCGACGTTTTGTTTTGAACAGAGTATTTGTTTGCCATTGCATCGAACACATCGACTTCATGATATTATTATATCAAGCGAATCGTGGAGCGTTAATAACATGATCATAACTTTCTTCTTCGTCGACCTTGGTGGGCAGTAGAACAGAAGAGTGAGAGCACCATCATGGGCAAACATAGCAGTCTTTTTTTCTCTGTTAGTTAACTCGAAAAAGGATTCTGGTATTTTACCTTTGTTCTATCGCGTCGTGCCAACCATGTCAATTCCTTCTCAGACAGAAGTTTAGCTAATGGTATACTGGTGAACCAGTTATCCATAGTTATATTGCGACGAGATCCCATTAACGATTTGCTCAGTTCCGTGACGTAGTACTCGGTACAGAAATATTTTGAAGGGAATATGTTTGATCTACATAAACAATGGCTTTCAACATATAAGCAGTTTTAGAATCACACATCGTCAATATTTATAGGGCTTAGATGGTATATACATTTTAAATGCACAAAGCCCTCTAATAGCCAACAACTGTTCATCAATTGTACAAAAATCGTTGGCGTGTAAGATTCTAAACTTTCTATTGACTTCGTAATAATCTTTGCTTCGCCTTGGTTACCTGATTTTTTTCATTTATATTTTTTTTTTTTATTATAGCGAAGGAAAATACGTTTACATATCTCGGGCGGCTTAGATGTTTTGCCTGGTATGTCGGACTCGAACATTAGCTTAAGATGACTTGCTAATGTTAATACCGACTAAAAACCTCCGCTATCCTCCAGCCTCGTATCCCCATGGAAACCGCCGCTAGGCATTACTTCGTGGGGGGAGGACATAGCTACTGCTCTGTCTTCTGGTAGCTAAGATGTTATTCTATCTTCCTTGTAGTTGATGTCATTTGCTCTTTTTCTTTCTATGGAACGCAAATCTACAATGATTTCTGTTGCAAATGTGCTAACGGCGTTCCAGGCGGCGTTTGATGACACCATTGTTTCGACTACTGTCTCTGGTTGGATCTTCTGGTTCAGACTCGACGCCAATTCCTCTCGTTGAAGATAAAACCGTGGGCACTCAAAAAACACGTGCTTTGCGCTTTCATTAACTCCTGGGCAGGACGGACACTCCGGTGAATTATCGTGCTTGAAGCGGTGAAGATAGGCCCGGAAGCAACCATGTCCTGACAGCATCTGTGTAAGATAGTAGTTGACCTCACCGTGGTTCCGGTTCAGCCAGACATCGATCCTCGGGATCAGACGATGCGTCCATCTACCCTTTTCTGCGGCATCCCATTCGTGCTGCCAACGTATGATGTTAACAACATAAATATTGAAATTTGTACTGTTTCTCAATACTATAAAGTAATATTTTATAATATAACTAGCTGACCTGTTATTTTGCCATATACATTATTTTTAGGGAATATTTTTAAAAGTAACTAACACTATAATTGTGTGGGGGATATAATTATAATTGAAAGAGGAATGAAGATGAGGAATATATTGAATTCCAATTATTGAAAGCTACCCATATGCAAATCTAAAACAGTTCATATTTCTACTACTAATTATTTGAATTAAAAATTAACAAGTAAGGAAGTTCTAAGTTCGGGTGTAACCAAACATTTTATACTCTCGCAACTTGCAAGGATCAAAGCCCGGGAAATGACTTCAGGTGTTGGAAAATTGTATATTAAAGGAAGTATTGATCCGATTCAACGCATTTTTGACACAAAAGCATACTATTATCAAGAGTTTCATTTATTTTTTTTGTTATATGAATTTCAATTATATATCTTACACATTGACTGATATTTTAGGTAAAAAGTCAACTATAGGCACTCTATGTGGACCCCATATTCAGTACCCATTGGCTTGAACTGTTTGGTTCGATTTAAACAATTTTTAGTCACAAGGTGGCATTCTTTAAACGCATTATTCACGGCAAGTTTTACCCCGATACAATCATTGTTGCTTGATTTTCATAGTGGAAAATGAAAGAATCAGATAGAACCTAAAATTGTGTTATTTGGGAAATAGGCGTGTTTGTAATCCGATTTTACCAATTTTCGCACAATAACATAGAAATATGAGAAGAATGTAATGTACCGAATTTAGTTGAAATCGGTTAAGCAGATCGCAAGATATGGCTTATCACCTAAAAGTGGGCGGTGCCACCCCTCTGTCTAATTTTGAACGCGATTCCTATAAAGCCGTATATGGAGAGTCGGCGGGGTTGTCACCCGATTTCACCCATTTTCGCACTGCCTATAGGTGCTAAAAGCATTTGTTTTCAGTAAATTTCGTTGTTATAGCTTTAGCGGTGTAGGAGATATGCACATTAAACCTATTAGGGGACAGGACCTCGCCCACTTTTAAAAATATTTAAAACTGCAGATGCCCCTCCCTAATGTAATCTTGTATACCAAATAACAGTCTTCTATCTTATTGTGGAGCTTAGTTACTTGGTATACATGTTTCTTGGTACCGTAAGACGGTTGGTAATGCAGATGGGCATAATCGGACCACTACTACGCCCACAAAGCGCCATTAATCAAAAACAAATAAATTACCACACACAACTGGGTACTGTTAAAAACTACTACTACAAGCACTACACAAGCCAGAGACAAATTGTACTCGAAAATCGTCGAATCACTATTAGAGAAGTTCCAGAGGATGTTGGCATATCAGTCGTCCCATGCCATTTAAAGTTCTCTATGTGGTTTCAATTAATTTTGTAACCCTAAAACATGGCTTGCATTGAAGTTAAAGCTCTGAGTATTAAATCTTTTCAAATTCTCGTAACATCGGTAGATACAAGTATATTAGGATTATTGAAAAACATAAAAATACAGCACAACAACAGGACAAAGCAACGGGTTTGCAAGGTAAATTTGACATTGAATGAAGAAGATGACGTTAGTTTATTGCAAATTATACGCATATAGGCAAATTTGGGCAGCTAAATTAACCTTTTTTATTACCTAAAGACATACACAGATACACAGAAAATGAAATGAATGGCGGAAACAGGGGGGGCACAACTTAAACTTTATGTAAACTTATTAAAGGCGCACATAAAATATATAAATACAACGTAAACTAAAGTATCGATTTCAGAATAACTACAACATAAATTACTTTTTGCAAATTTTGTAAAATAAAATAAACACCTTTAACTTCAAAATCCATTAAAAAGAATTTTCATTCGTAAACGTAATAAACCGCCTGACCACTTTGAACATCGCTTTTGTTGTGAAATATTCACTCTGCGTGCACCTTAAAAAATAAACATGTGATCACAACTTCAATGATATTTTTAGAAAGTTCCGTTAGATTTCCAGAAAACCGATTTGCATTAAGGTAGTAGAAGTTTGGACATTTTAGAGGCAATTTGCTTACTTTTTCGCGTTTTTTTTAGACTATGGACGAAACCACCGTGCATCGGTACTTTAGCAAATTATAGTAGATGAATTTGTGTTCCTGTGCAGTAAAATGCTGCTTCAGCAAGCATCCTGTCACTGATTGTCATGTTCTAGCAAGCTTAATGCAAGGTGTGCTTGTTTATACATTGGATATTGTTCCCATTTACTTACGTATATCTTGAAATGTTAATGGTCTGGTGACATTAACCAACAACAGTCGCAGATAAAAGCACTCAGTGTACCTTGGATTGACGATATACCTATACACGATTATTTGGTTTGAATAAACCGAGGCATGCGTAAGCTGGTGTGCTTTACTTGGGTGGCATCCATTTTCCCGATTGGGTCTATATAAAATGGCGTGGTACTTCTGAATAGAGCAGTGTTTGTGAAAAGGCACCAAAAGCATCCGCACGATGACACAATTGAAAATATTCGGTAAGCGGTGTTTTTGTTGAATTTATAGCACATAGCAAAGGCATTGACATATTTCGAAATGCACAAGAAAATAATGTTAAATTCACTATGATAATGAAATTAACTTGACTTGATTTGAACGAAATAAAGCCGACTTACTTTTATTTCTACTCCGTTGGGAAGTTACAACGGGTGATAACTGATTGGTTGGTAGAACTATACTACATGAAAATTATAGTATACTACAATTATTATATTCGATTGCCTCTGGATGAAATACAATAAAATAAAAATCGGGATTTAAAATCAAGGGTTGATCGTATAAGTGTGAAGATTTGAAATTGCATATATTTTTCAATGCTGAATCGTCAATAATCCAAAGTTTAACCCACAATAATTTTATTTATGTAAGAACTACTACACTACACAGAATACACATATACATCGTCCACAAGAACCCATGATCGTCCAGCTGTCGTCAATGAAATAATTTAAAGAAACCAAATCTGTGAGGTGCACCAGCACCCCGAGTAGGGTTCTAGGGTCGAGCGAATTCCGAAATATACTTCAAATCTGTACAGTGTTTGTTTTCGAGAGAAATAAACTGTCGGCAGGAAGAAATTACGTAATTATTAAACATGTTTATAGGTTTCTGGGAAAAGACGTGCGAAAACCATAGGCTATCATCCGTCCGGAACTTATACTCGTATATTAAACCAATTTTACTTTTAGTATAGAATACATTCAGATGTTTGTGGTTCGCTTAAACTACTAGTTTCTTGATCCACTTATTCTTCTAGTATATTGGCATTATCCAACATATCATTAAAATTCCGTTATTAAATTCAATCAGTGCACTACTCCCAAGGGTATCAGTATAATAATAAAATCATTAAATCACAGCTTGTTTTTATTGTAATGTAATTGTATATAAACTCTTTATAAGTATAACAAATCTATAAGTATCTTTATAGCGATTCCACTTTCTGGGCACGTGTCTACATATGAGCACAAATATAGACATATTCTGAAATCTACAACAGACACGTGACTAACACGTTTACTCGCGCAATTGGAAAACTTTGCGAATTCGCTAACATAGATATATGTAGGTACAACCAAATTTCAGCAAATCGAGTAGAAAATCGTATGAAACAAAGTAAAAATCTTGTTTATTTAATACAAAAATCTACCCTTGCTGACAGATTCTTATTAGCACTTGACTTTCGAGAATTAAACGAAGTGAATGGAGTAGACAAACAAGTGCAGCTGAACGCTAGAGCGCGAATCATAGATATTCATAGCATCAACACCGATACATCAATTCTTCCAACTGAGCTGCGGAAGAAGCATAGATGGTGGTGGCAACAGAGCGACTTTTTCTAATCACAAATTTACCATCAAGAATATTGAAGCAACAACAATAACTACGGAGGTGACAACAAGATTGACAATATCCCAAAACGGGATATGTCAGAGAAGCAAAAGGCGTGAAATTGTTTCCATATCTTGTCACTGTGAATTGATTAAATTTGCCCGTACATACATATGTATATACATATAGACCATGTGCTCACAGTTATACAGCCTATCAGGCAGAATGGTGGACCGCAAAAACTCCAGTTGGTCTTAGATGAAAATGAGCGCAAAGGAAGAAGTTAATCGAGATTCATACGCCTATTTGCTATGGTGTAAAATTTTAATTTTCCCAAACTTAGTAATAACAACATAAAAAGGGAAGGAAGAAGCACACTCGGAGGATAAGCAGAATAAAAGTAAGATTATCTGGTGGCAACAAGAGTAATTAAACTATGCGGATGATGGTGTGGAAGGGGTTGGCACTACAAGCGCGTGGCGTATGCTGCGCAAATTTATACTGAAGTGACATTGTTGTTGTGAAAAGAAAATTAGCGCATAGCTGTGTAGGAATTCAAAATGTGGAAAGAGCATTTCCATTTATGCGCAGATTTCATTTGTTAGATATGCAACAGACTAAGTATAATCGGTTTTCTCATAGCTCCGCGCTGCCTTTGGAACAAAGACAGGTAGCGTACTAGTTAGCTGGCACACACCTTACCCTTCATTTACTTTTGGTACGTAATTATGCATGTCTTACGTAACAATGTCTTATAGTGCGCACCAAGACAAGTTTTGGCAACCAACAGCTTGGCTGGCAAATTCATTTGCATCTCAGTCTTGGCTGCCATCTTCTATTCGAAGTTCCTGCCTTGCATTGCCGCTGTTAAAGATTTCTGTTGCTGGATTTGTATTACAACCGGAGACAGCCGACACCTTTACTTGTCGCTATTGTCACAGTCAAACTTGGAGCTTGCAAAGAAATGGTTTCTGCTTTTGTGTTAGCTGAGATTCACATCTTTCATGAATAAATTATAGAAATATTATCAGTGCTGCGCTTACATTCGTACAGAGTTGCTTTAATTTCATAGAATTAATTAGTTTATTTAGTTTCAATCTTTTACACAAACACACACTAGCTGCTGATTGCTATACATACATACATATATAAATACATACATACAAGCATATTTGGAAATTCGTCAAATCGGAGGCTAATGTAATACATGTAATTTTTTCTTCAATATCTATCGAATTTTTTTGCAAATACTGTATGTTCATGTATATGATACACATGTACAAACAAATTACAATAATGTAATCGAGAAAAAATATTTTATGTTAAAATTTCAATACAACGTGAGACAAATTTTAGCTGACGAGTCACAAGGTGTATCTTCAAAACAAGGTATATCAGAGTTGATTTCATGGTCAAAAAATTGATCAGCGTTACGGTGAGCTTGCATCACATGTTGAAGAACCCTTCCGAGAATATGATAAAAATTATTTCAGGTAACTAGCTTGTGACGTCTATAGTAAAATAAAGTGTGAATTAAGAGAAAGTCATGATTTTGCAGGGTTAATTGACAAAAGGCCCAATATTCTTTAAATACACTGTTTCTATTCAATACTTAATCCGTATTCTATTCGCCACTTGTGATGAATGCTTTGGTAATATCCGACAAATTTAGTTATCGACAAGTTTAAAGTTTATCCCGAACGGCTAATCTATTTAATAAGAAACGCTCGCAGGTTTGCCATTGCCTTCCGATTTTGATGTGTCGTAGTGCGTATCTTAACCACTACATCATGGTTGTTGAAGTACTTTAATCATATTTTGATGGTCTTTGTAAAGGTTTCGTTAGGAAGCAGAAGATTGCAGATCAGAGGCTGAAGTATGAACGTCACATGGAAACTTAGATTTTACAATGCTTCGGCAGTAAGCAGGCTGAGCAGTACGTCAGCACTCTGAAGCGAACTAAAAAGATGTTGAGTGGCGGTGGGGCGAAATCAGACTGACCAATGATGATCAATTAAAGAACATTGAGGATCAATTTTGACAAGCGCTGATGCACCTAAACAAGGAGTTATTCGCTCTCTTAGCAACAGGAAAATGGACAATAGCTATGGCTACGAGATGGTGGTATTTCGGATTCTCCCGATTGTCGTCAAACTGGATGTACCACAGCATTTAGCAGTGCCGGAGGAGACGAGAAGTATGATTTAAATGGAATGGACTCAGTATTAAGGAGATCGAGGACCGAGTAAGCTGTGTTGTCGCGTTTTTGTAGAGAAGTCTGAAATGAAGATCCTTCATATTAATCGTCTGGAAAGAAACGAAGCGGATTAGTATGACTCAAATGCGGCGTCGGAGCCGCAACGATATCTCTGGGTTAAGTACGGGGAGCTGCAAGTTGATGACAGCCAAATCAATATAAATGCGAGATGGCAGTTATTGGAGCCCTTGATGAGTTTGATGTCATACTTCAAGCACCTCAACCATAGTCGTCGACAATGGGACTGAACTTCATTGGCGGAGAGGGCTAGTGCACATGCACTTCGGAATGTCAAGAACCCCACAAACAAGGGCGAAGTGCAATCATATACACACTTTCTCTTCTACTGTCTGGTTTTACTAGACGGACACACTTTCGGCAAGCATAGTGATTTAGTTGGGATCGATATCAGCCGCCCTTTGTAAGAGATCAAAGTGTTTCGTCCATCTATGAGGGTCTATCGAACCATGTTTAGAAGTTGGATTGCCCACAGACTGTTATTAGATTTCATGGCTTATCACTTTATTATTTATTTTGGATGGACGTTCCATTTAATTACCAGATATTGGGAATTTAACTGACATGAAAAAACATTAGGGTATTTTTAATCGAAAAGTGATTTAGATTTTGTAACAAAGCTTCCCTGCTGTAGTCTAAATTCTAAAAATTTAAGTATTTGTCCTGTGTTTCATTTATCAAATGTTCCTTAGTCGCAATTGTGAATTTTTGATTATTGTTAAATAAGGGTATGGTACTGGTAAGGCATATATGGTAATACTCACTGAGCACTAGAACCCTTACTGAAGTACCTTTCGAGCATTAAAATTATATTCGAATTGGATTTTTTCATTTTTATTCAAGATTTGACGCTGTTTTTCCTTAATTGCAATTCGGTCTCCAGCGAGAAACACATGCACCACCCCATTCTGCCGCAACTTAACGCAATACGAATAAACCTCTTATACGATTTTATTTCGATCATTTGCTTGGCCTCGAAAGCAGGGTTGATTGCTTGTGGCTCGTTGATTCCGTGAAGAAGTATTGTTAACTTTGTTGTTATATTTTTGTTGCGAGTCCGGTTACATTTCGTGTTGTTACTACATTTTAGTGCAGCGCATTGTTGTCGCCTGTTTAAATACCGTGCATAACATGCGGTTTTTTCGAAGCATATGGCAAAGTCTTGTTTGTTCTACCAGTAAATATACGGTAAACTTAGAACCGTTCGTTTGGGTTTTGCACATCAAATCCTCCAATTAGACTGTCATTCATTTAAACGGATTAAAATCGGAGCATACGTGTGGAAAACTGTTTCGCAGCACCCCCTCTCTGCACAGTCCTCGTATTGGGTTATTGGTTCAGTGCGAGCGAAAAAGAGAATGAAATTTGATTTACCGAACACGTAAGTAACAAGTGAACATTGTTTGCGGTCGGTTGGTGGTCGAGATACTATTTTACCGCCGAGCGTTGATCGAACAGATGATTTGCGTTGCTTGTAGCTGTGGATGTGAGTTGTAGTGGTGTGGCACTGCGGTTGCTTCTGGGCACTATGTGTTTCTTTGTTTTCAGTTGTTTAGATGGCTAAGCGGATCATTGTCAAGAGCTGGTTTGGCATTTGCTTCATGCAGTTTTTCTCTATTTTGATGGAAAATGCGTTTTGATGATCAATTCAAATTAAATGTCGCAAATTACGATAGAATTTCGTATATATAAAATTATTGAAATCGGATAATAACCACACCACCTGTCGCGAAAAACGTTCAAAACAGGTAGACGTGATACGGTAAGCTTAGACTTCAACCATGCCCACTTTTCATATAATACAAATTTCAAATATCGCTATTTTCGGCAAATCTTATGTAAAATTGGTCGAAAATTACACATACCTTTAATGGTCCCCATATATCGAATATAGGGATCTCCGTGATTTCGACTGACTTCATTGCCGGAAGTATTGATCAATTGGGATGTATTAATAAATTATCTTGGACACACTGTAGTTTGGTGCAAACATGAGTTATGTCGCTGAGTAAACTTCTCTAGCCCCCCTACACTATAGCTGCAAAATTATCGATAGTCAGACCACTCGATAATTAAAAAAAGACAATCGATTGCATCGATATTATAAAGTTACTTGTTTTTGTATAAAAATATAATTTTTTTGTTGACGGTTTTAATCTAATATCAGATAGAGCAATCCCGCCTGCCTAAACATTCTATCCGACTCTGTAGAAGTAGCTGGATGGCAAAAATAGCTAAATCAACGTTGAAATCTACAAATAAAATCAATTAAAATCAGGAGTACTAAACAAAATGGAAGTTTCTTAACAATATTTGTTTTTCAAAGGTTCTTAATGCTTATTTAAATACTAGAAAATCTTGGCGTCAAAAATTGTGAATTGCGGCTATTTGAGTGAGTGAGGTTATGTGCAGCCGGCGTTTCACAACAATAGAAATTCTTACCTAATTGTAAATATTTCCGCTACATTCCTTCTAACGCATCCAACATCTAATTACAGTGTAAAAAATAGTTTGAATCCCGTGCGCGCGTTAAAGAACGTATTACTTATGACATTATATCACTTAAATATCCTAAGCAGACAAACATCAAAACAACCTTATGTTTCAGTAAAGAAAATATATCAAAACAATCTTATCTTTGAATGAAGAAAATCATCAACTATTGAAGTTATAAGTATCATCGATATTTAAAATAAAGTCTGGATAGTGAGATGAAAATAAAACAATCGATACTATCGATAATCTCATCGATTGTCTTGCAGCTCTACCATATACTACAATATATACATATATGAACTTTATACTAGTTCACACATGGGAATTATCAAGACGAATGTTTCGTTAAGAATACTTTAGGTTAATACCAATCATAGACGAAATTGAAGCTTTTCCATTAAATTTTTTAAAAAATTACTGCTATTTGGTATAGAATTTTGTGCCAGCAGATGTTGATGAAAATATGCACTAATACTATTATTTTTCGATATCCAGGTGTATCGGTAAGGAATGAGCGGCTTTTTGTGAAAATGAAATACTAATTTTGAATGGAAAAGTAATAAAAATGTATTCATAGTATTGACTATTGATTTTTACACATTTAGACCACCTTTCTGGCAATTTGTGGATACCATGCCAATAGAAATGTTCGCCTTTGGAAGCAAACCAATCAGACACCCATTTTTCGACTTCTGCGTTGGAATCGAAGTACTGATCAGTCAATGCGTGTCCCATCGATGAAAACAAATGGTAATCGGAAGTTGGCAAGTCTGGTGAATACGGCAAGTGGAGTAGCAGCTCCTAGCCAAATACTTTGATTGTATCTTAAACCGATGTTGCTATGTGTCCAAGTACATTGTCGTGTAACAAAATTACTTTGCTGCGGCTTCGGGCCCATTCTGGTCATTTTTCGATCAATCCATGGTTTAAATTGATCATTTATTGTCTGTAGCGATTAGTATTACCACAGTCACCAGGTTTTAGAAGATCATGATATACCACACCTTTCTGATCTCACCAAACACAGAGCATTACCTTCTTACCGAATCGATCTGTTTTTGCAGTCGATGTCGATGGTTGTCCCAGATTAACCCATGATTTTCTACGTTTAGGATTCTTGAAATAAATCCATTTTTCATCGCCAGTGACAATTCGATGCAAAACTGATTTTCTTTCGTGTCTTTGAAGCAAAATTTCATAAGTGTTCTTTCGTTTTTCCATTTGTCTTTATTCAATTCATGTAGCACCAATTTTCCACACTTTTGGATCTTTTCCAAACCTTTTATAATGTTTGAAATTGTTTGTTGTGCTAAATTTAACATGGCTGCCATTTGCTTTTGACTTAAAGTATCATCTTCACTCAATATTGCTTGCATTTTGGCGTCTTCACACTTTTTTAGTGGTCTTCCACGTTCTTCATTTCTCACATCAAAATCATTATCTCTGAACCGTTGAAACCATCTTTTGCATGTTGCTTCTGATAGAGCATGGTCACCATACATACCATATGCCTCGACTAGCATTCGATGCGACTCTGCAGCAGTTTTCTTAAAAAATTTGATCATTTTCAACACAATGAAAAAATATTTCAGGTAATAAATTATAAACAGCTTTAATTAAAAGAGTACTCATTGAAGATTAGTAGAGGAGTTTTGAACCATCAGCACCTTTTCTCCCTAATTGACCGATATCGCCATCTGTCATTGTAAGCTTGTATTTCAACATGAACCAGTTTTTGTGCTAACACAGAAGAATGCAGTTAGATTGCTTATGACAGCGACAGACATGGTATTGACAATTAATCACAAAGAGTTTTATGATTGTTTGTCTGATAATTTGTTCCAAAAAGGGGTTATGCATATTCGTTGAGTATTTTGATTCAATTTTTCAATCCATTTCGTTCATATCGTATTGAGATTGTGAGACTTTTGTTTTTGACTTTTCCAAAATTGCACATGCTAGAGTTGAATCAAAACTGTCAAATATCATTTGATACATTAAAACTAAGTACTTTTAAATAATTTTACTCTATTTGTGTTACCTTTAAATTTATTGTATTTATTTTAATGTTTAGCCATGTCAATCTTACAAACAACCTCCGCAACATCAAAACAGGCTGTCGATTCCAAAGAAATGAACTTTAATGCGTCGTAGGATGTCATTTAAAACAATTATGGAGTCGATAGGATCACGCTAACCCGTTGCGCGAAAGAAGTTGTCGACCATTTCACGGATATTGCTACCGTCAGTGGTGCTGATTTGTTTACATTTATTCGCACTTTCAATACGCACATTCCGTCGGACGTGGTATGGTTGTTAACTAGTTTCATCGTTTTGTTTCTAGCGTAATTCTTCTAATATCTGAGAGTATTATCATGAGGATGATGATGATGATGATTGAAATAGTTGTAAAAAATTTAATTCATTCCGATTGTTAATCCAAAGTTGAGTCATTGCTTTATTACTTTTACATCTTGTACTTTACTAACTTTGATTTGATCGGTGGTTTACATCCCAGCCACTGTTTTAAATCAAAACACAAATCTGTCCAAATAAAAAGCTGCGTGTTATATTTCTAACGTTATCTTGCATTTTTTGATATCTTCGATCTATAACAAGTTACAAATCAAATACAAAATACCGGTTTACAATTCAGCCCTCTCGCCTACAAAATCCAATTACATGTGCCATTTCTTGACACTTTCTGAATTTGTCATTTATAAAGTCGATTTGAAGAACACAAATCAATTTTTCAAAGCTTTGGACAATTATTCTTGAAAAATGATTTCAATAAGGAAAATGGGCCGAAACAACAAATTTTCTTAGTCAATTTTTATATCTGAAAGATCAGAGTGTGTAGAAAACGAATCGACGGCCGAAATATCCAAAGTACACTCCTTGAATGACCGGAAAATCACTTTCGACAAAAATATTTACACGCTAAGAAATTGGTATCAACAACTTCCACTTATGACTATAAATATCACTTCAGGTAATAAACTGGAAAACATTTGAAAATTTGAATATAATTTTACGAGTTTTGACAGTATTGTCTCTAACAACAGCAACCCCAGATCGATCTTTGTCGACTATAAGAAGAATCAGAAGTTATTTTACGAACACTGTTATATCGTGTATCAAAGATCTTGTTTCCTTAAATATTTGTAAAATCTTAAATTTAGCGCAATGGAAGATGAAATCCTTCAATTCAAAAAATAATATCGAAAATTTAAAAAGGATTGAAAGTTTAACAAAACCGATAATAGTACTTGCTTATCGTATTATGTTATACTAACCTCCGAAAAATTTCGCAAGTTTTTTATTTATGAGTTGTAATTAAATATATATTTTTATAATTAAAATGAACTGATTCATTTCTACGTGTTTTACTTTGAGGATATGGACTTATTAAATGTAAACCGGAAATAAATGAAAATATATATCGAATTTTTCTTTCTCCGGCCACCAAGGAGGGTGCCACCCCGAAAATCCACTGAAAATTACTATGACCATATGCCCATAATTTTGTTGTTAATAACTATTACTTTTTACAGATTTATTTTAAAAATATTTCTCGGGTCATGGTAAAGACATTCAGCTCAGGCTAACTTGCGTCCACGTCAGAAATATTTTTGTATTGTACATAGAAAGAAGGAAGTGGGCGATCTGTACTATGCGAGTACGTGCGCTTTTCGTACATATCAGACACGGAGCAACTTACTTCAAATATATTTTCAACCAACAATATGCTATGTATCTGAACCTCAGTGCCTTATCTTCCCTATTTGTTTTTAAACATAATTAATACACTTAATATCGCAAAATATTTCCGATCAAAACATAAATGAACACCTGAATGAATTGAACCAAGCATTAGTATAATTATAATTCAAAGCGTTTAGAATATTCATTATTCGATGGCTTATGGTGGATTTACCCGAATAATTCATTGTTAACTTCGGCGCAACTGCAAATGGGAGGGTTGCAATTCCACACATATTTTACATTACGTAAGAGCTTTGCTCGGCACGAGCAAACAATCGCCTTCTTTTTTAAATTACCTACGACGACCACTAAGCCATATGTTGGATTTTGTCGGTATTGAACTTGTTAGCTGTGTGGATTTGTCGTTTATGCTACACAATATGCTCATTGAGCCTTGAGGGCGGTGCAAGGATATCGTAATACCCCTGAATATAAAAAAAAATGTTCAGTGTGATATACTCTTTGTTGAATTGAGATCATCCCTCGTGACGAGTATGTTTTTATTGCTGATATCTGCAGAAATAAGAATATAACTTATAATTCAGTTATTCTAAATTACGGAATGTTGGCGACGCAGCACTCAGTTTTCACTTTAGAGAGCGAGTTCAATTTTCAATTATGTCTCCATATTTTGCTTTTGTTATTTTCTTCATCACAGTAGCGAGTGTCATTGTTGCACTTCTTATCTTAAACGCTTCCGCTTGATGTGCTTCGATGGTATTTTGAACAAACTAAAACAATAGCGCACAGTGTTCCATTTTGCCCTAATCAAAACCAAACGCACTGAATTTTCGTAACAACGAATTTTCGAAAGTAGAGAGATCAACATTCCAATTTAGCTTTACAATGTAGAAGTAGAGAAGTCTTGGTTCTGAATCAAACATTACCATACAAATAATTAATTAGATAGTTTATCTACATAGTTGAATGAGTTTTGGATTAAACGTGTGTATCCAAAATTAATTTGGGAATAATGAAATCTTGCAATTAATCCTTGCAAAACCTACAATGCATTAGATTAAACGATTGCCTACTTTTATAAATACTTAATTTTGTTTTAATTCCTATCATCAACGTTAAAAGCTCCATTTTTTATGTGCACAGAGTTGTATGACCTAAACGTGTAACGATCTACAATTGCGATCCTGTAAAGTTTTTAAGCTAACGGCTTAAACCTCGATTGGACAATTACCAGTTAGAATCCCTACAACTAGGAAGCGGTAAATCTTGCTGCAAACCGCAAAAAGACAGCGTTATTCCCACCTATTCTCTATCATAGCAAACTGATTAGCCTTTTAATTCTCTGCAATACCGTTGTGGCTTTGCAGCCAAACCTACCTAATCATGATCTCTATGCCACATATAGTAAAGCTAGGCAGTCCAAATCTCCAGCTCAAGGTGAGGGAGATAAGGCATCTTTTAACCAACGCCACCCCACCAACGCTTCCCGCAAGCTTTGATCCATCCGTAAATGAGCACCCTGCTGGCAGATGCCCATCAGATGGAGTGATAGGATTCGCCTTATACTGATAGTAATATGCTTAACTATTTTAAAACTATACCAATATTGTCCAACAAATTAAATCCGTCAAGTAATTTGTGAGTTATGAAATTTCCACTTAAGTTAAAGATGATACGCTTATAAATATCGATTTATTATACTCTTACAACATGCTGCTACAGAGTATAATAGTCTTTTTCACCTAACGTTTGTTTGAATCACCTAAAACTAGTCGAGATAGATATGGAGTTATATTATATATATTAAAATGATCAAGATGACGAGTAGAATTTCGAGTAGCTATCTGTCCGTCCGTCAGTCCATCTATCTTTCTGTGCAAGATGTAACTTGAGTAAAAATTGAGATATCGTAATGAAACTTGGTACACTCGTTCCTTGGCGAAAAATTGAGGAAGAGTAGATAGGCGTAATTGGACCACTGCCACGCCCAAAAAGCGCAATTAATCGAAAACCTTAATAAATTACCATACCTAAGCTGCAAATTAAGATACAAAACCGTAATTTGATACAACGAATCGTAATAGCAAGGAGTACTTGTAGTTTAATGTATATATCTCTCAAACCATTGAAGCTATATCACCTAAATTTTCACAAGATTAATCATTTCGACATCTCTTGCACTAGCGGAAAACAATAAAATGGGATGATAACCATGCCCACTCTCCATATAACGGTTCTGTTAAAAATTACTAAAACTGCGTTATCTGAATCAAAAACTACAAAAGCAATATCTAAATGCGTCAGAGACATTAAACTTTACATCAAGGATGGCCCCAGGGGGGCTTAATAGGAGCAGGTGAGGTTTCATGAGACAAATCAAGCACCATTTAATATATCGGAATAAAAATTTGCTTTTGTGGTATGCCATCTCATTCAAGCCCCAGAAACCGGAAATGTGGACTCCAGAGCCTACGGCTAACTTTCTATCGAAAATTTTCTCATAATAATATATTTTTATGTTAAAAACTGGTTGAATCAAGTCAGTATTTCCCTATTTCCCTTAGCCCCCATATACCAATAAAAAGATTTTCGAACTTTCGTCTGACTTTATATCCCATATATTTGCCTATATGTGAGTTATCTTAATAAACTTTAGTAAGCGTGTGTTTCTCCTAACGGTACATCTATGGTCTAAAATGGATAAAATCGGGTGAAAACGTGCACTAGCTCCTATTAAACTAATGTCAGGAGTTTCAAACATCCGGTTGACTTTACTTCTTAAATATAGCTGACGGTATGGGAGGTACCTTAATGAAACTTTAAGAGGATCTGTTGCTATTCATAATACATATTTAAAAATGCCAAAAATAGATAAAAACGTCAATCTCTCATATACCTAAAGATTTTAAAACTTCTGACCTTATACCATATATATTGGTCTTAATCTCTTATACCTAATATCATCAATTGCGATCTTCTGGTTGACGTTTTGCACATCAACTTAATATAATATATTGCAAGGTGCGTTATAAAATAAACAGTAAAAAACTAACAAAGTAAACTCTAGTGGCGCCATCTATATGTCGACTAGTGCGTTAGAATCTGCTATCCGCTATCGACTTCCAGTAAAAATTTCATGACATTTCATCTATTGAAAGTGAAGTTATTGCGTTTTAAGTGTCAGTATGTTTTTGTCATCGGTGCGAAAATAAGTTTCGAACAAAGAGCCAACATTAAATTTTGTTTAATTGGTAAAACTTTTACCGAAACGTTTCAATTGATGAAACAAGTTTATGGCGATGATTGCCTATCCCGTAGCAGAGTGCACGAGTGGTTTTCAAAGTGGTCGTGAGGACTTAAATGAGAAATGAGCCGAAACCCAAAAAATCGCGCCTGGAGAAGTCAAAAGTGAAGACAATGCTGATTTGTTTTTATGATTCCAAGGGTATTGTCCACAAAGAATTTGTTCCACCCGGCCAAAACGTTAATGCGGTATTTTACCTTGGAGTTTTGAAGCGAAGATGGAAGTTGGCGTTTGTTGCACGATAATGCGCCGTCTCATCGATGGACGCTTGTGGCCGACTATTTGACCAAAGACCCCGTATTCACCTGATATGGCACCGTGCGACTTCTACCTTTTCAGAAAAATGTATTTGCCGATGAAAGGAAAGCGTTATGCAAACGTGGAGGCCATTCAAAAGGCTTGCACCGGCATACTGGCGACCATACCGGGCAACGAGCTAAAACACTCGTTCGACAAGCTTTTGGACCATGCAAAAAGCTGTATTAAAGCAGAAGGAGGTTATTTTGAACAAAATTAATTGATTTTGCCGATAAAACCATTTGTTCTGTCTTTTTTTTTAAAGTCCTGTTTACTTTAGAATGCACCTTGTAAATAGTGCGTTTTCGGTTAAATTTATTTGAGATATATCTCACTTGAGGATGATTTTAATATAATCATCGCTGACGTCAAGTAAAATATAGTTTTAAAATTAATTGAGTCCATGACCTATAATATAACTTAATAAAATACCAAATTTGATCGTAACTCATTCACGATTTCGTCGAATTATGAATGTTCAAATCGCAAGGGTTGCAAAATTTTTTAATATGCAGTTTTGCCAACACCTGAAGGTATTTCCCCGAATTTTATCCTTTTAAGTTTCAAGAGTGTTAAATATTCGGTTCACCTTTCTAACTTGTTTTTCCTTTTAAATTATTTAAAGGTATATTTTTTTGTTATAACTACAAAATGTTGCAAACTTTGTATTTAGTAACACACTGTCAATGGCGTCTACATATGTAATTCAAAAACCTCGACTGCCATGCAATGGAAATTTGTTGATTCAGGCAAACAAGTTTATTAATGCGTGTTTATCTAAGTGAATGTTCGGTATGGGCACCTGATTTTTATGAGGCCACAATCGTATATATGGAAAATATTTCAAAATATGTAGATGCACAGACACCTACATATTTTGAGTGTTATAGCCAATGTTAATATGCTACGATTCCATTAAACGTATTTATGTCTAACCGTTAGTCTTGATTTAAGCAAACTCATACAAATGCAATTTTGTATTTGTTGAACACATTTTTGTTGCCATATGAGTTTAATTGAGCATATTTAATATGCCACAGTCATACATAGACCAAAAGTAATCATGCCACACAATTTCAAAGCAACAATGTCCTTCGAATGGCCGCGTATAACCACACTGACATATGCACACAAATATATACATATACTTATAAACACACTCGTAAATTGGAATTTATACTAAAAAGTCAGCATAATGTCAAGGATGCTCGACATGAAATGAATACAAGCACACTTCAATTCATATTCATATGCACTTGCCGAAACGGATGGGCCAAAGGACAAAGGTATGAAAAAGTCTACGGGCAGTCAGATTGGCGGATATGCAGCGTATGCTCAGTGATGCTGAAGCAATGCGAGACCACGAAATAAACAAACGCATGAAAAGCAAAACCCCCGCCCTAAGCACTTGCCTTACATCAGTGCCCTTCCGCCACCGTTACCATTAGTGTAGCTGACAATTGTCGTCCACCAGCAGCAACAGTTCCTCGGCAACGCAGCTCTGAACGCACAGTAATTCATCAATCTTCTAATGTGCGTTCGCAAAGTGGTGATTCATATTCATATCGCTTTGCTTCAAAGTTGCACAATACGTTTCTGGTGTGCAAATTGCGCTGTGGCACATTTAAAGCACATATTGTGCAATGTTTCTCTATTAGAATGTCTTACAACGCAATGCTGTTCTGCGCTGCATCGTATCCTTGTTGAGTTAAACGGGTCTTACTGCTACGGCACAGCAGGTTGCTCTATTATTCTGATTGCAATGGGCCCGTCGCGATAGTTTAGTTTTCTTTTCCAATAGGAATATGTGTATTTTTCGCTAAACGAAAATCATATCTAATCAAAATCTTTTATGTATACATACCATATGTATAGGCGGGAAACAGTGGGATAAAAGTGGTAATTATACGCTGGTCCAAGATTTTAGTGTTAAGGGAGTTTCACGAGTTATAATTACTCAACAGCACTACAAGTGATCTTGAACAGTGAAAAATAACAAAAAAATAAAGCTAGACCGGTTTCGAATCATATTTCTCAGATGATCAATACCAATATTCTTTCAATAAAGTTCATTATTCGCCAACTCTGATATAAAAAAATCGACAAGGCAGCATGAACGTTTTTCATTTCAACTTTTCAACACCTCTTATATTTTGATTTTCCACCACTCCATCCATTATTCAAATCAAATTTTCCCCTTTTCTGATTCTGTAACCATATTCAGTACATCCGACCCACTGTGCGCTAAACTACCAAATTGTATTAACGTAATTTACGAATTCCAACTGCGAACAAGAAACAAATGATGAAAACTACCCTTTAATAGAGTGCCGTCACTGACATCTGTGCACTTTTTTGCACCATGCTTACAATATTCTTGATAGCAGTCGCAGCCCTTCACAACTACGACTTGACATTGACGTCGAGACCATTTAAAAGCGTCACCCTGCTTGCAACGCCCATTTAAAAAGTGTTTAGTTTATGGATCATTGATGGCTTTGTTAACTTCTGTGGCATGTAATGCAGTGCACCAAATTGAACTGGATGAATGTGGTGATGTTGTAACTCAACCCCTGTCCTAGCAAATACCTTACGTTTTCTCGACACTTTCTATCTGTTTGAAGAGGTACAAATGCGGTTCGAGTACGCGAGAACCGAGTTGCACTGCGCTGAATGGGGTAGTTCAGGGGCTGCTGCACTACAATACCAGCCCATTTTCGTTTACTTTGATGATCTGTGAAACCGCAGTGTTATTCTTTTTATAGTCTCTCAACTAGTGTTGTGTTTTCTCAAATCCATTTAAATTGGAACTTCGTCCGAGGGCGAGTGAGATTGGGCGAATGTCGGCATATGTGAACAAAGTGCCTGCGAATGCATCCCTCGGGTGTTTGACTCTGATTAGAATTGCTGCAATGATAAACAATGCAATGATAAACATTTACAAAACACCAGCCACATAACACCAGACACCTGCATACAAGTGAGGCTGCGAGTTAGGATGGGGTAAAGAGAAGTTATTTTCTCTTGACAAGTGAGTTGTTTATCTAATGTGGCATCAACATATGCTGTTGTTGCCGCAAATTTGCAGTCAATATTGCAACTATGTGGGATTTGTATCTATGTATAAGTATGTGTGTCGGAAAATGGTGCTTTGGTAGTATTTATTTGTCTCGTTTGTCTCGCGGGACAGCTGCCAAATCTGCGGAGATGAGGACAATCACAATGCGCTCATCTAATTTGCCCAGCCTGATTAGAGGCGCGATCGATGATGGTTTAAAGCAACCGTTTGCGGTTTTCCATTGACTTCATTTATGATAGACGTCTTACTCGGCGACTTGGAATGTTTGGGTAATTCCCAAAATATGTTATGTTTTAAAAAATCTCGCATATTGCAACAGATTAGTCCGCCGCCTTCCATAGTAATAAAATGAAATTAATTTAATGTGTTACAAATATTTATACTCTGAAGAGAGTATATTAATTTTGCCACAAAGTTTGTAATCCCCAGAAGGAACGACGGAGGCTCTATAAAATATATATCATATATGGTACATACAACAAACATTGGTTTTCTTCCCCAAGAAGCTGCCCATTTGTTGGAACCTATAGAGTATAGGTTCCATACAAACTGAACAATCGGTATCAAGTGCCTGCCTTGAAAACTTTATCATTTGAGGAGATATCTTCACGAAATTTAACATAGCTTACTGTCTAAGGCAATCATGTAATATCGGAAAAAATTGTTCAGATCGGATTACTATAGCATATAGCTGCTATATAAACTGAACGGTCGGAATCATATTTTTGTCATCGGTGCGAAAATGAGCTTCGAACAAACATTAAATTTTGTTTTAAAATTGGTAAAAATTTTACCGAAACGTTTCAATTGATGAAACAAGTTTGTGGCAATGATTGCCTTTCCCGTAGCAGAGTGCACGAATGGTTTCAACGTTTCCAATTCGTTTCAAAACAAATCTCTTAAGCAATCCAATCGACACTGTAAAAATGGATGAAATTGACTGAACGTATAATATTGGATATACTATAGTTTAATGCCGAAAATATGTGCAATTGGTCCACAAATTACCTAAACTACTATATACTACATGTGTATATTGATTTTCGTTGTTATAATCAATTTTATGCACCTGATGTTATTTCCCGTCTTTGATCTTAGCCCTTACTTACTTGTTTAGGTATTCTTTTAATAGCACTAAGTTCAGCAATTAAATTAAGTCAATTGAAATATTAAAATTAGTAATTTTGATCATAGATGTATCACTGACTCTAAAAATCAAATTATATTCTCTCGGGATGAACAACTCCATCTCTTTTCGTACACCAAACTCAGTAAATTAGGCACCAATGTACAACTATGGGAGCAAATAAATGCAAATATTTAACAGAACAGTCTGACAACAGTATGGGGCTTTTCATCATTCGTGATAGCTTGGTGGCAAAGATCGAAGCATTTCTTGCTGAATGTGAAGCGAGAACTATACGGTGTACGTAATGAGAAGTTATAAGACAGTTATGAGATAAAATACAGATTTACACTCACATCTCCCTGTAAGATAATCCAGAAGACTTGACCGAAATATGAAAAGACCGATTAAAAAGATTAATTGTCAATGCTCAGGCTGTCAAATTTGCGTGTTTATTTCTCAACATTTTAGTATCTTTTATTCTTTTCTCAGAATATTGCATTTTAGGCAGAAAATGGTATAACATTTTATACACTTCTCAAAACGTAACGTATAAATCGTTTCGGATAGTTATTCTGTTAACCAACGTTTTCTGAAAATCATACTGAATCGGTCAGTTTTGATAAGCTGAATAATGGAAATTACCAATTGGTTGGCATATTTTTTCATGTAAAAATGGAATATTTTTAAATAATGTATTGGAGAATTTATAAAATTTTCATTAATAATCGATAAAACACTATTACAGTCAAAATAACGGATTACAAGCGCTTTGAAGCGCAATCATCAAAAATTGGTCTTTCCTGAACAACACTTAAGGTAATAGTTACGAACTTGAAGGAAATAAGTAAGCAATTATCCATATTCTTAGCGAGCTTGCAGCTTCATCAGGCTTGACTTATCACAAATATTTATTACGAATATCCAAAATAAAAGCCTATTTGTAATTTTATCGAAAGAAAAATGTATACATACATATACTACATGCTTATTGTAATCAACTTGATTTTAAATTTTTAGATATAGATTATATTTTCAGAAAGATTTGGTATCAGACTGTACTAAATTTTTATTACTAATTAGTGCTTTGCTGATCATTTTTACTATACATAATTGACGTATTTTATAAAGAGCAAGTGTTTGTAACTTTTCAAAGTCTCGCAATATGTTGCATAGAGTAACAAGAGTAACGGTTTTGTCTAACATCTAAAACTATTCAAGATTCGATCTTTATACTTTCATATGTATGTCAATTTGATCAGTACGACATGACGAATTATTCGCGAATGCTTGTCGTCGGTGAAAACCTGAAATTGAGTAAAGACGAGTCAGATAACCTGATAGAACACGTTTTCTGTATCAATACTGTATCAATATAATATGATGAATATATTGTGACCACACGCTGTTATTCGAATAATAGAATAAGTATATTACTCATTTACTAAAGATGATTTGTTCAAATTATTTTTTCATTAAGTTAGGCAAACTTCGTGAGAGCATTGCATTTCGCTATTTGCTGTTGACTTAATGTTGCATTTCTATTACATTTTTGATAAAAACAATCTTCTTGCTTGGTATCTTAAAGAGGCTGCTTCCTCTGTAATGTACTGTAAAATAATTGACTATTAAAGGCAACTTTATAAAAATTTGGAACGCAATGTTGGTTTTGATTATTATTATTTATAATCTACACAAATTGAATTCAATTGCGGAAAAATTCTGTAGTTCATTTAATTTGTATCCATATTCCCCCACCTGTACAGAGTTTCGCCAACTCCCACTTTGCATTATCATTTGATTTGCTTGCCTTTTGTTCCTGTCAATAAAATTGGTTCTGCATGTTTCTTTACTCCTCTCCACTTCAGCTCAATACATAAATTCTAGCTTTTATCATATCTAATGATGCATCTCAACAACGAAGCGCTCTACTAAGCTCGCGAGAATTACGAGTAAGAAGAAGTGCGTAGGAATTAATGTAGAACAAATATTTGCATTTTTATTTTCGGCATATAAAGATCGTCAAGAGCGTATTACATAAGAATATAGGTAGGTGGTCTGCGGCTGATTGGGAAAGTAAGAAAAATGAAATGCGACTTGTACCTGCGGAGTACTTGCTTTCCTGAAAATTGAGTCTGGAATTAATCATGTGGAATTAATTTACTTATGCAAACAGTAGCAAAATGAAGAAAACAATTGGTAAAAATGAGTGTTGGTTTACATTTTGCAGTATTCAATAAGTTTTTAGGGCATTCAAAACGAATGCCTTAATAAATCCACATACATAATTATGAATGCAGAAAATATGTGTATTAAAATTATACATTTCATATTGTGTCTCTTACACCTTTTCTCGCTTAGTACAAGATATTTTTTAAAACAATTTTTAAGTTTAATTTATATCAAATTTATTTCGGAATATTTTCCTTTCATGCTCTTTTAACATTTATGCAAACTTTATATAACTTGCCGAAGAAACTGCGTTTTAACTCTTTTCGATAAAACACATTTAACTGAAATTACTAAATACAATTAAAAATCAAAGAAATACAAGACTAACTACAACTTGTTTGTTACAATTAAAAATAACTGACTAAAAAAATTTTCATTGGTAAAGTGTTTTTTGGATATTTGATGGTTTGTTTTATGTCTGATCAATAGAAGGCAACAATCATAGAAGGTTATGCTTTTCCTCTATAACGTTGATCCAATGCGGTAATGCGCTCGTAAAAATGAAGCATAAATACTCGTCGTTCACGCTTTCCATATATGCGGCGAATATCTATTTTTAATTACCTTATTCTCCCGCATGTAGAACTTTTGGACATACTTGGGAAATTTGTTATTCCTGATGAGATTTTCTATGATCTTCGAAGAAGAGAACTTTTTTTCTACTATTTTATTCTTAATTAAAAATTAAAATTCCCCATCCCTAATAACATCAATAGCCCTCACAATCTCTTCTATTACCTTTGCCAATATTATATTGTTTACTGATATAACGGTTTCTTTGTAATTATTTGAGAAGACAGTGGGATATATAAAAAAAAAAATTTTTTTTAAAATAAATGAAAGCAAGAATGTTGTTTCTAAATTTCAAGTCTATTGGAGTAAAATTTACAAAGTTACAAGTATTTTTATATATATTTTATGAACATTTTACATCAGGTGCACGATATTCCAGGATAATTGTTTCCATTGCCGTGTTTATTGATATTTTTCTATGAAAACTTAACATAATATTTTTGAAATGTCATACTATAATGTAACACTGGTTTTTAAAAATAGATTTTAACTGATTTGTTTTATACAAATTAACCCTACTCCCGCCTTAATAAATAAAGATGCTAAATATATGGTCTTGTGAGAGGGTGTCATGTTCCCGAAAACTATGAAATAAAAATTTATCTCGTCTCGGCTCTTTATTAAGGCACTAGTAAAAGGTGTTTTCTAGTAGTAAAATCTTTCTTAGGAAGATAGGTGTAAAATAAATAAACTTTCCAACCAAAGGTTGCATATTTTATATGAGAGAAATAACTGGAAGAAAAAAAGTAGTTTCATAAGTGCTGTCCGTGTTCTGCTCCAAGTTAAGCAACCATTCTTAAGTATTTTATTAAATTCCGTACAGAAAATATTAGCACCTGTGGGGTCCAACATATACCAAATCATTTTAGCTGTTGATGGAGCAAAATGTAGGATATATGGTATTCATGAAGGCTTGAGACAATAAACAGTTTCTGAAATAAATGAAAATAGCTTACACATTCACCGTATTCACCAGTTTTGACCGAAGCTGAAAAGAATTTACCGAATTAAAGCCTATTTCGAAGTAAATTAACAACTACATTAAAAATGCTATCGAAAAGTTGGAAGCTCACTGTAATCGGCTTATCATCCTCCATGAGTAATGTACAGTTTTCCTATTTTACCCCGAAAAAAAAAACTCAATGTATCCATAACTAGAGTATATTTAACCCATTATCAGAGTCTGCAGAGTTTACAGTTAGGATTATTAATACCGACACCAGAATGAAAAAAATTGTAAAAAAGCTTCGCTCACGCTCAGCTCTTGACTAGCCGGGTACGGATGCACACATATGACATTTATTCCGTATTTTACATACGTATATTGTATAAATACAAACATTTGTTGCTAACATCATTTGAAATCCATTAATCCATTTAAAGTCGAACATTTCATTTAACACCCATAACGATTGTTTCCTTGCGAACATTTTAATATATTTAATGTAAACGGCATTAAGTACACTCATACATATAAGCAAATCGAACACCAGAACTCATATATACGTGAGTACACAATTTGCTACAGTCAAGTCAATTATAGTACCACAACCAAATATTTAAATTTCCATTTTTCCTCATAAAAGAATATTCTCATTTTGCCCAACGAACTTAGAGTGCGGAGTGTTACTTAATGGAGTTTGACTGTGTTCCCGATATGCATATGCGCATAAAGAAATCTCTAACTGTTGGCTAATATTTGTAAAGTATTATATTTGCAATCCGGTACATATGTATACTATGTACATACATATGTATGTGTTATATCAATCGCACGCATTATATGCTATCAATAAATAATCGTGACATTTGCAACCCTAGAGGGGGAAATGAAGTAGAAAGACCTTATTTTAACACTTAGTTTCTCTTTCATAGAAATGGAGATATGAAGGTTTGTAATAGTGTACTACAGTACTACATATACTATAATTATGCATGTATGTGAGCGCGTAAATCAAACATCTTCAGTTCCACGGATAAATCTATAATTTAATTAATATTTGGTAGGATATTATTTAGATATGTTTGACTTAAAGTATTAAGCTTAAAAATTAAATACAACAAGGGAGGGCTAAGTTCGGGTGCAGTCAAACTCAAACATACTCTTATAATTTGTAAGTATGAAGTACGTATGAAATATATCCTGGTGTCTGTAACACTTCTCACTTTCACTATAAGACAAAATTATGAAACTCAAATGCTCACTTAATATGTAGTTCTTTACTCCCGAAATATCTGTAACTAGTGCTGAGGGAAGACACTTGTACATATGTATATATCAGTAATTTTTACTACCGCGTCACGAAATGCTAATCTAAATATTGTCGCCTCAATTTTTAAAGATATCTTGAGCTCACAGGGGGTTAGACCAAGGTAAAATAATATTTGAGCGACATTATAGTCAAAAACACATGTCAACGTAATTTTATTGGAATATTAAATTAAAAATATATTAAAAAAAATAAACTGAATTTTGGTTATAATTTATATATGTACGTCTCTCATGGCAGATGCTTAAAATTATGTATATGTAATAGTATTAGTCAATTAAGAATATTTTGATGATATTTGTTTTGGGATATGGGAAATCTGAACCGATTTTATCGTTTTTAATACCAGACCAGTAAGGGAAAAAGGCTGTTTCGATATCTTCATTGATGCTTGATATATCTATTGTAAAGAAATCGCTTATACCAATGGCATCGCGTCACGACCACAATCAAAGAAGCATTGCTCTAGTTCTGAATCTTACTAAAACAACATGTTTCATTATCACTATACATTATATTTCTTAGCCATTTCATTGTTGTACCAATACCAGCTGTAAATCTTAATGCTTTGCTCTACTCTGGAATACTCAATAACTTATAGAAATTATCTCCTTCTCATCTTATGAAATTATATTTTACCACAATAACAACACTCACTCTCAATACCCATTTCCAGAATTAGGCCAGTAGCCTTTTGTCCTGCCAAAACTTGTACGTAAATATAATAAACTTAATATTGAATGTACAAACATATCTACATGTATGTATGTATGTTATATCCGCACAAACAAGTGGTCATACATAGTAAACTTGACTTCCGAGTCCTACTTTAGTGCTAGAGTCACTTAACCCTCATTTACAAAGTACTCAAATCCATATTTTACATTTTTCTTTATGACCAAAAGACAGTGACAACAAAAGCATTGTTATTAAAATCACTGACATCTTTTGGACTAACTTCACCCTTATTTTTATTCTTAACTACGACGAAACCCCTCATTTATACATACACCCTGCAGTAAATTGTGCTGTTACAAAACTACTACAAAACTATAACATTAGGATGCAGGACTGGTTCTCGATTGCCAACGCTTCCAACTGTCGGCTTTGACACGAAGACAGAACTCTACAGAAATACAGAACTAGTTATTAACTAATTGTATCAGCGGTAGTTCAGAGAGGGATTATAGCCGAGTACTTCTTGGCTAATGCAAAGGAAGCTAGTTACAAAGTTAAGAAGCAGTATAAACCATTTAGTTATAATAAAATACAAATCATAATAAGCTTTATTTCTGCACTCCTAGAAGTTGCCTGATGTCAAGGAGAGAAGGATTAAGAAAATTTACAAGAATACTCTCAAATTAAGGTAAAGTTGAACTCAATCGTAGAGCTACTAATGAATAGAACTTGAGATATATTGTTCGTCGACTTTGCTTTAGGGGTTAAATGAGTTACACGGCTTCAAAAAAAAAATGTTTACTGTCTTATTTAATTCTATGACATCTCTAGAATATTGTCCTAAATTTTCAAGTTGATCTCTTTATTTTGGAGATGCTAAATTCTCAAGTTGATCCGAGTAATAGTTTTGGGGACACATTGAAAAGTTGTGCGCTCGAGGTCAGCTATTTATTCACTTAAAACTTTAAACTCATTTTTTCGAAACTGTACCGATCTAATGAAAGTTTTCACATGCTTTCGATATATAATTTACTAAGGTTTATAAGTAAGGTAATTTATTAAGGTCTTGAACGAAAAATTTTTTTTGTTCAATTACAACTATTTAAAAAAAAATGTTGACAAATTTTCACAAAAATTAGCATTTTTTTGTAAAAACGTCTGGCAAAGACCAATACCAAGATTAATTGATACACGTATTTTTTTTTTGTTTGATAATCCTGTAAGAAGTTCTGCTGTCAACGCGGAGACACAAATCCAGATCTTGGTTTAGGTTTCATTGGCAATGACTCAAAGGTACTCGCGCTTTGAGCTCACCAGGCACAAAGTCTATAGCGCAGAACTATCGTTTAACTAGGCTGTTTCCTTTTTTATGTCAGGATAGTTCGAGAATATATGAATATTTACGAAATATGTATGTGTATGTGTTTGTTTTAAATATGTATCCTTTCAAGAACCCTAACTAGTGCCAAATTTTTTTTCAGAAATAGAGTATTTAATCAAGTGCAAATTAGTGCGTTGTACTTCAAAAAAGTCTCGCATTTATGCAAAACTTCAGCGCTGCTTAATTTCTTTGCAGCAAATATTTGAATTCGTATTCAAAATGATTATACAGCCCTCCTTTTAAACTAACATGTTATGATTATTTGCCTATATGTAAGTACATATGTATGTAAGAAAGTATATGTTATATAATAATTGATTATTTTGCAGAGGCAAATAATGATTTGTAATGGTATTAATAAAACGGAAAGTCATAGGTTCCTTCGGAAATATTGAAATAGCTTAGTTAGATATTCCATTGCAAAATGGAGGAAATGCTGTAGTACTGCAATATGCTTCTCCCAACTCGTGACCGTATGGGGATAAAGCTCGAGAGAACCGATGAACCATATTGGCAAGAAAGGACTATCAGACTGAGAGAGGGTGGCACTTATGATCCTCCCGACCGACGGAAGGGCGGATGTTATACCGCCTTCAGGCGACGCAAAACTGCTATTTGATTGGTGCTACTACGAAATAATAAGTAGATGAATTAAAATAAATATAGTTTGAAAAAACTAAAAAAACACGCTTTAAAGCACTTCAAACTAAAAAGTGAAGAATAATTCCTTACATAAACTAACAGTAATTGACCGACAAATACTAGTATTATTTTGATAGTTATAGATACATTCGTTACCTACAACTTTTTTCTATAGAACTCGTAGTTTTGACGGAAATCGGGTTAAACCATTTGTAACCCTTAAAAATTCAATGACGCCCCTCCCCTTCCTTTTCTTGACCTCAGATCGTCCGTAAAATATTTTTTTCTTAATGTTTGTTATTTTATTTTTCATTTCCGATGGGTTTTGTTTGTTTTCAAAAATTATCTACCCTGGTCTATATGTTAGCGAATGTTTAAGTGTTCTTCACATAAGCTTTGAGCTCAGGGAGAGAAGCGAAGCTCGGAAGGCGACTAAATTCAGAACTTTTTCTTACCTATATACTCAGCTTGACCCAATATCTGTTTGGCGACATTTGTATTGCCCTTGGTCCGAACGATTTCTGATAAGAATTTCAAGTACGTCACTGCCTAGTCATACACAGTTTATAATAAATTAACTGAAAAATGTGCGAAAAAATAATTTCTGAAATGAATCATCACTTTTTATTTTGTAACTTCTTTCTTCACCGCTCATGCATATCTTTCTCCATTTCTGCCGTTACTGGGGTCAATAGCTACGACAGCGGTTACATTTGTCATTTTATCAGCCAACTAACAGTTGTTCATGATTACACTACTCAACAAATCTGAAGGAAAAATTTGCCACTGATGTACTTAGAGGCCTGAAGTGTCTTGCTTACGAATTTCAGTTCAAAATTTTTCCATCACGTACGGCTATTTTTGTTATTATAGTACCATAAATGGTGGTTGTTTGACCCCTACACCCCTTGACTCCAACACAAAAAATTCTACGTCTCCTGAAAGTTTTACAATCTCTTTCGGTTTTAGCAACCCAAAATTAGCAAAACAAAAACACCCTCTAACGCCACAGTCGCAAAATGACTGTAAACTAGTCTTTCACTTGATATTCGTATGCCACCAAGTTAGGGGAGTTTTCTATGTGGATTACGGAAAAAACATTAATATTTCCTTTTTTATGCAGTTAGAATCGTCAATTATACTTGTGTGTACTCCTATTCAGAAGTTTAGCGCACTTTGAATTGTTTGTTTAATTTTTGATTTATGCACTTTTAAGCGATGCTTATTGTTTTTAGCCATAATTCATAAATTTACTTTCTTCAAGATCTCGCCATCCAGATTTGTACGTGGTTATTACAGCGATAATCCTTTGGCCTTGCCGCATTTGATTTATCGCGATTTAAAAACTTGAATTCATAAATGTTCTCTCGATTGTACCGTATCCAACAAAGAAATGTAGGTTATCTACACAAGCCACATATAGATACTTATATACAGACATCGAGCTCATTACTACTTGTTTATTGGCATTCCTTTCTTCCTTGGGAGAGGGCTGCTGTCACGCTTCATGCGTTTTCTTGTGTCCGTTACGCTATTTCGCCTTTTACCTTCATCGCTGACGGACTGGCAGTCTCAGTCTCATCAACTATTCCAAACGGTCGCAGCAGTCTCACCCCATACCACCCAAGTGTCACCAGATTGAATCGAAAACGTGCTGAAGCGTTAAACTGTTTGTCAACTGTTGCGAATCTAATGACATATGAAAACAAGTAGTCTTGGCAAGCCTGCGGAGCGACTCATGTGTCTTCATATGGTTGTATATACAATATATACTTGTACATCTGCTTCGCCATATTCACAAGTTGTGGTCCGTCTTTAACAACTACTTCCTGCCAAGTTGTGTGCGGACGTGCAGCCCTTCTCAAGTATGCATATGAAAATATTAGGGTGTGTGTGCTTAGGCAAAGTAAGATTGGTCCAATGGTTATTCATTCATATATTATATTCATAAGCGGATAAGAGACAAGGTCAAAACGAGGGTTCATAAATTTAATAGGAGAGAATTAGGAACTTATAGTGGCGATTGACAAAACCCATTTATAATTTTACTTACTATCGCTCATTTGCCTAGAGTAAAACACGTGGAACTACCGTAATTTCAATTGAAATGTATTTATTAAAATTTTAGCATTAAGACTTTCTTCTCTAATATTACAATAAATTGTAACCCGAATGTACAATATTTATACGCACATATGTAAATGTAAGCCCCAGCAAGGTTGGCGTGTGTAATAACGTGTCCACTGCTCCAAAATGTGGCCCAACTTTATTTACGTTTATACATACTCGTACCTACGTACTTATGGGTTTAGAATAAGGATACTTTATCATTTGCCACACTTTCCAAATCCCTAATGATCAAATTTAATTAACAAAAGCTTATGTATATGTGGTGGAAACTTTGGCAAACGCCGTCCATTATACTCTCGCATAAGAAGTGGAAAAGGACATAAATGTGTTTATAATCGCTAGCGTAAGCATGTGGAAGGACATTGATTGTCTTCTTAAGTGTACGTTCCAGTTTTGTAGATTTCACTTTGATAAGTTTCTCACGTTTTTGTGTAATAGAACTTTGCAACAGAGTGGGCGGTCTGTAGTGATTTCGAGTGTCAGCTATGAGGGAGTTAAAAAAGAGGTCTGCGGTTTTTGAACTTATGGGCGGCAAAGGTCTACAGCAGAATGCTCAAAAATAGTCTTTATGTGCGAGATAGTAAAGGACTTGAGGCTGGTTAGAAGCAGAGACATATAGAGCTTCACGACTATAGAAAGGAATAGGATGCATAGTGTTGAGTGATGGTATTAAAAAGTAATTCGTTTTCGATATGTATGCACTCTCTGGGCGCAGCAAATAACATTATTACAAATGTGTGTGAAGTGTGAAAGCGAAATTACAAAATTGTACATGAGTTTCATAGAAACGAAACCATAAGGAGCAGATTTGGCTTTTTAAGCAGCATCCAATACGAAGTGGGTTGTTCTAAGGTCAGCATATTGCGAAATGGATTTGTTTATGATTAAGGCGATTGCCTTAAAGAATTCCTTTATGCGTTTAGATTGCCGGTGGAATTCAGCCAAATAATTAACTAAGCAACAATTCATCCTAAGTAGGCAATCACTGAAGTGTATTATACTAGTATTCTTTCATGAATTCGAGTCTAAGAAAAATGATAGGGAGTATTACGTCAAATTAGCTATTTCATTTAAATATGCTACAATACTGCAAAGCTGTGCTTTTGTGCTCTTAAATATTTTGGCATCGAATTTTTGCACTTCACACAATCGTCCAATCTTATAAGACCGGAGAATTCCTCCATTGTTCTGTATCAAATTCTGTATAAATTGTTAGACTTTAAAACCAGTAGAAATTAATCTCCACGAGCTATTGTCGGTAATTAAAATTCGTACTATACGAATAAGAAGTATTCAAAAATATTCTTTTAAGATTCAAGATAAGGGCTTTGAACAAGTCAAAATTTAGGTTTGAAATAGGCGTACAACAAGAGTTCCAGCCCAGTCCTAAGCATAACTAAAATATAAGCTAGAGATCTTTCAATGATTAACATTTTTTTCCTTGCGAATATGAGTATGTAGTTTGACTATATGCACCTTTGTATAAAAATATCTTAACTCCTAAAAAGTACCAAAATGCATCGTATTGAGCGTATATCGTTAAAAAATTTCAAAATATCTGAAAATTATTTTTGTAATCATTAGTTTTTAAAGTTGTAACATGCGGGCTGAAAAGTATCGTATCGTATATACATATGAAAGAAAAATTTAGAATTGAAACCATATGTGTACATACGTATTATGTAGTTAGACATAATCTACAAGAGGTACGTGTCGACAAATAGTTTTTGAGATATAAGTAGCATTCTGAGTGACACAAGTTGTGGTATTTTGAAAGAAAAAAAACTGGATTAAAAATCTGTCGTACATTAATGAAAATATATTAGGGGAAAAAAAATATTTCCGACACCAAAAAATTACTTGCTGTGGGCTCTGCGGGGAATGAAACATCCACTTGTAAGTATTATAATAATTGCTATACGGACACCGAAGATGATTAATATAGCAAAAAGGAAGCTGTTATGACAAAAACATTAAAAATACAAGTAAGACAGGGCTAAGTTCGCCTGTAACTGAACATTGTATACTCTTGCAACTTGCAAAGATCAAATGAGAGAAAATACCTTCAGGTGTTAGGAAAACTTTATTACAATCAAATTGGGTATTTTATTTACTTATTTTGAAGATCATAGACTCCCTTAGTTTTATTAATATATTTTACTTCACGTCAGCTAAAATTGTATTAAAACCATCTTCAAATAAGATATACGGGATATAAACTCAACCGAAGAAGCTAAATTTAATATAATAAATTGATGTGAAAAAGTCAACCAGAGGACCGCAATTCATTATTTTAGGGATATAAACTTTGGACCAAAGTCTAGACCAATTGCATTTATATTCCCACACCATTTTTAAGAAAACTTTTTCACTATAAGAAATTTTATTAAGCTAGCTCACCTATTGTTCGAAAATATTTCGATAAGGTATGTGGGGCTAAGTGAAGGCTTGATCCGATTCAATTCATTTTTGACAAACA
The DNA here is from genome assembly GCF_042242935.1 of Bactrocera oleae. Taxonomy (NCBI): domain Eukaryota; kingdom Metazoa; phylum Arthropoda; class Insecta; order Diptera; family Tephritidae; genus Bactrocera; species Bactrocera oleae. Next base: position 19,564,165 of record NC_091540.1, on the reverse strand, counting down.
GTCATGATATTATCAGAAAGAGACTCTCTTCGAATTGCAGTAATATATCTCACAGATTGACCGTTATTTCCGGTGTCCCTATATTCGGTAACTGGGGGCTTGAACAGTTATGGTCCGATTTTGAACATTTTATACCTCAAAGACACTCTTTGTGCAAAATTTTGTCCCGATATTTTCTTTGGTGCTTGATTTGTATACTCGAAATTGTAAGAATCATATGGAATTTAAAATTAAAGTAATCCGATTTCGCCCATTTTCGTACTGTAAGATAGGATCACCTATTTTCATGCTGTCGTAAAAGGTGTAGAAATAATATATCCTGTGCAAATTTGGGTGATATCGCACAGTGGACGAAATGACCAATCTGGCACAAATTAATTCAAATTTTCAGTTAATAAATTTTGCTGATATTTTTATTACTCGATGGACAATACAACACTAACAATTTTGGTATTGTTTTTCTCTTCATATTCACACAGCTGTAAGCTTTCGAAGTTGACGTATGGCGCCAATTGAAAAATATACAAATTTGTTAAATTTTTGGTGATATTAGTGTTTTAACTGAAAGAAGCAGGTATATTCTTAATAAATTGATTCTCTGCATTTTACCCAATGAAAAAATACCAACAAAGAAGTTTTCTGCAATATAAAACTATGTTTTGAATGAATTTATTTATGAAAGAATGTCTCAATGGCCAATTTGACACAAAGACTTAGCGTAATTTGGCGCACTATGGCCTGTGGATATGCAGTGGATACGGAAACTTTTCGCACTTTCACACAAGTAACTGCAGAAATATTCGTTAGTACATATTCATGGTTCTACATGCTTCTATCTGTCCGTAAAACATTAATTCATGGAGCAGATATAATATCTATCAATTCCTGCAACTATCCTATAGTTCGATATTTCTGACTGTAAGTGTAAATTATTATTATTATTTTATATAAGTATTTATTTCGAGATTAACCAATATTTACTCCTATCTTTTAACTTTTAGAAGGAGAAAACAGAACGGAGATCGTTCTGAAGTTATTAATTAATCCATGTCATATTGGTCATTTAGTCTCCTACAAGAAACTGCTGATGGGTTCACCAATACACTCACATTTGTTATTTCAGTACTGACGGTCAATTTACCCATCAATTGACCGTCACTGTTATTGTTGACAAGAGACACTTACGATTTATATTGCTTACTATAGCTTTACATATGTAGAGTAGTACTGTTGACAGTCAAATGTAACAGTACATGACTGTCAATGTTTACGATTTTTCAAAAAGCAAATTTTGTATACGTCGAAAAGAGACGTCACAAATTTCCATAGGAGTTTCGAGAAGTTGTGAAATACCTGCATATGTAGCTGTTATTAAATAAATAAATAAGGAGTTTTTAAATATAATACACGTAAGTTATTACTAAGTTTCAAATAAAATTATATTTTTAGTTAATTTTTATTTTTATTTAGCATTTTTAAAATACCGAAATCTACATGAACTGGAGAAACACGTACAGTACTTTTGAGAGGGGCAAGCACGGAATCACGTGAAAATTTCTTTTCATAATTTATTATTTAATTATACATTTGTTGCACTCCTTTTTTATATTTATGTATATTATTATGACTAGTTTTAATTAAAAGTTTTGAAATTATTAAAGAAATAAAAATTGTTTTATATACTGCGCAAAAGAATTTTTCACTTGTGATAGATTTACTGCCATTTGTCAGTTATGATAGCGGTTCAGTCATAACTGACAATTTTCAGCTACAATGAATTTATGGTCAGCAATGACTCAGAGAAAGACTTGAGAGTGAGCAGTATAGATATATAGTGAATCAATTCCGAATACCCATGTGTTACAGAGAGATGCAAACTCACACACATACGTTTGCTTAGATCAGTTTTTGCACAAGGCTCTTAAGAAAATGATAGAAACTTTGTTCTGCGCGCTGACAAAATTTTTTCTATGCGACGCATTAGTTTCGATCACGTATCTCTGCAAACCGGAGATAACTCATATCACAAATACAATCACTCTTGCTCAGCTGATTCTCAACGCATGTATATTCACTGTCATTTCTAAGTAGATATGGAATCCTAAAGGTATATAGAGTAAAATCTATCGATAATCAAGCATATCATGTTAAAAGGGGAAAGGGGAAAGGGGAAAGAGGAAAGGAGTTAACAATAGAAGCTAGCAAACGGGCAATTGACAAATGGATAATTTTGGCGTTTAATAGGTAAGCTCTTATTTTATAATTATTGTATTTAAATGATGAATAATTTTTTAAATATATCTATAGATGAAAAATAAGACGAAATAAGGCTTTTTATAAGTAAAATGTTTATTATTGCAGATTAACGAGTCGAAAAAGTCGAAGCCCAATACCAAACAAATAGCCAATTCATTTAAACAAATAAACAATTGACGTAAGTTTCTTATATATTAATATAATATATTATATTATTCTAAGCAAGATAGCATAGTGCATTCAATAATTTTTCTTCTGCATAAAATACAAGTGAATGGTTAAAACGATGGGCAGTAATACCTAATAATGTTACTGCCCATCGTTAATAGTTCTACTACTATAGGTGGTCGTGAAGGTCTTATCAATACTGCTGTATAAACTGCTGAAACTGTTATATTCAACGTTATGATCAACTACGGCGGTACAGTGCGTTATTCGTAATTCAATAAGCGTACGCGATCTCTTGCAGCGCTGCGACATCATGGTGTGCAACTATCATCTTTTTAAACAAGCAAATGAGAAGGCCACACAGATGCTGTTGCAAACTATCGATAATCGGACCGCTCGATAGTTTCGATAGTTTAAAAAAATACTATCAATAATATCGAAAGTTTTCCCCCTGAAATCTACTTACATTGTACTGGTTTAAATTAAGAGACCTTGGCTTTGTACGTTTCATTTTTATGAAATAAGCTTTGAATATATTTGTAAAACAAAACATGAATGCTGCTGTATCAGAGTTGTAATGTACTATCCAATTATTCCGTTATATTTTGTTTTTGCTTACCGTTATCAATGATGCTTAGTCAATGCTGATTTTGAGTGGACACATACAGTGTTGGACAAATCTAAAGCACGAAATTTACCACATTACCATTTAGCTGCATATAATTTATTTACTACAATATTTTCTATTTTATTTCACAAAAATATAAATTTTTATTGACTTATTCAAAAAACACCTAACATATTAATTAATTTTACACTTAAATATGACTTAAAGATTAACAATATACATAAAACACATGAGACAAAACTAAAGCACATTACATATAAGTAGTTAAAAAATAAAATTATTTGTTGTCAATATTTGGTGGCATATCCATTGTTTTTTATGACGGCTTCACATTTTCGTGGCACAGATTCAATTGAATTGTTTAAAATGTCTTGAGAAATGTTTTTCTATGCCCGTTCGAGTTGAGTAAAGAGAGAGTTCTTGTTTTTACAAATTTCTCTATAGGATTGAGATCTAGTGATTGCGCAGGCCATTTCAAAACATCTATTTTATTGGAAATAAACCAATCCTTTACACATTTGGCCGTGTGCTTTGGATCGTTATCGTGTTGGTACAATAGTTCCATTTTAACGGCATTTCCTCGTAAGCATGAGGAAGCATAACGTTTCGAAGGATGTTTTTGTATTGTATATAAAACGATTCATGATGCCATTAATTTGGTGGATCGGATCCATGCCCTGAGAAACATCCCCAGACCATTACGTTACCTCCCCCATGTTTCACAGTACCTTGTGAACAACGCGAATTCAAACGTTGACCTTTTGGTACCAACTTTAATCTATCAGTTCTTTTAATATTGTACTTGGACTCATCAGAAAAAAGTGCACTCCTCCATTTTGTAATACTCTTGTTAGCGTGAGCTTTTGGAAATTCAAGCCACGCTTTTTGATTTTTATGCGAAATGTATGGCTTTTTGGCACTTCTACATGTTATGAAGTTATTTTCTACAGACCGCCGCTGGAAGGCCCTGCACAAAATATTCAAGCCCAATTCGCTCTGGATTGATCTAACTGATACTATGGAATGAAGTCACGACTGAAACTGCAAAGGTTAATTATTTTATAAAAATATGGACGATCTTTGGTTTGTTGTTAAAACAGCTCGGTACGCTATACCTAACGGTAGATGTCAAAATCTCGTGGAAAGTATGGGTCGCAGGTGTGAAGCAGTAATCTAAAATAAAGGTTACAGCACATAATATTAACAACAAAAATCTCTTCACGGACCGAAGTTGATAAAAATTCATTTTGAACTAAAGTGTTCGTATATTAAGAAATGACGATAGGATGATTATAGGGGGGTCTAAAATCTTAAAAAGTCGATGACGTAATTTATGGACGGCCCCTTAACCGGAAGCATGCGGGCTTCACGATGTAGTTCGATTGGGGACATCAAGAGGCATTCCGTGATAGTCCGGAGTGCAGTGTTCTGACAGGTCTGGAGCTTCTCCGTCTGCGTGGCACTACATCCAGGCGACCATATTGGGGCTGCATAATTTAGGACCGGCCGGCCGATTGCCTTGTATGTCGCCAGCAACGTTTCTTTGTCTTTTCCCCAAGAGCTGCCGGCAAGCGATTTGAGGATTTTGTTGCGGCTCTGTACTTTGGCAGTTATCGCGGTCGGGTGAGGAGTGAAGGAGCAAAGACTGTCTAGTGTAACGCCTAAAATTTAAGGGTTGCTTACCGTCGGAATTTTGGTGCCATCGACTGAAATGTTTAGATCCAGTCTGTACTTCTTCGTCCAGTTCGTAAATATGGTCGCTGTGGATTTAGTGGGGGAGAGTGTCAGACTCCTTGCAGAGAAGAAGCAAGAAAGATCAGAGAGATAGCCGTTTACTTTCGAGCACATGCCATCGATTCCATTGCCCGACGTCAATATCGTGCAGTCATCAGCGTACGAGGTCACGGAAATTCCCTCTGATGGTTGAGGGAGTTTCGAGATGTAGAAGCTAAACAGTAAAGGGGAGAGGATACCACTTTGCGGAACCTCCTGTTTAATTCTTCTTAGTTTGGAGTTTTGACCTCGAAACAGTACGGATGAATGCCAACCGCTCAGGTTGTTCATGGTCCACCGCTTCAGCCCTGGAGGGAGCGTAGATTGTTCGATGTCCTCAAGTAGCGTTGTGTGGTTGACTGTGTCGAAGGCTTTCGCCAAGTCCAACGGTACGAGGATCGTCCTCTCGCAGTGTGGCTTCTGGTTTAGGCCATGAACTATCTTGGCGTTTATGACGCTAAGTGCTGTGGTGGTGCTGTGCATTTTCCGGAAGCCATGCTGATGGTCTGCTAATCTAAGGTGGTCGGTGAACGTCGGGAGTAACAAGGCCTCAAGTGTCTTCACTACTGGGTCTGGGAAAAGGAGAGTTATCGGGCGATAAGTCTCCCCTTTGTTGGCGAGTTTCCCAGGCTTCAGCAGTTCGACCACTCTTCCGACTTTCCACACATCGGGTATTTGAAGAGTGGCCATCGACAAGTTGAGGACCTTGGTGAGATAGCTTACTCCCGTCGAGCCTAGAAGTTTTAGCATCAGCATGCTTATTCCGTCAGGGCCAATGGATTTGGACGATTTGACCTTTGTGATGGCACTCTGAACCTCCCCATCGGTGAAAGTAAGTGGTGCGCAGTCTTTTGGCATTTTGCGCAGCCGTCGGGTAACACATCGTTTGGCCTTGTCAGTCGAAGGGTGCAGTGTAAACTGCCGGCTAAAATAGCTCGCGCACGGTCTAAGGAGGCAAGGCCTCAACCCGATCATCATGTCGGTAGCCCGAAGCTTACTTACACCGGTGGAGAGGTTGCAGGACTTCAGGTGCTCTATCCATTTTGTCCGCTTATGATGGTTTACCATTTGCGGAATCTCCAAATTATGGGCAGATGGTCTGATGCGAGAGTTAGCATAGGTCGCCAGGTTATACTATTTATCAGACCACCGCTAGCGATGGTAATATCTGACGAGCTATTACAGGTTCACATAATTCTGGTGGGGTCTTCGTCACTCATTGTGCAGAATGTCGAATCGTCAATCTGTTCCGCCAGCACCATCCACCTACGATCGTTTGACAGGCATGAATGCCAAAGATCGTGATGTGCGTTAAAGTCGCCTAGGATGAAACGATTTTCACCACGGAGTAGCGCATCTATGTTCGGGTGATATCCTGTTGGGCCACATGTAACTGGGGGGATGTATATATTAAATATTTCGAGCTCGACATCGCCTGACCGGGCAGCTATACCCTGATATTCAAGGGTAGTGTCCCTGCGGTCGATGTCAACATCGATTAGACCATATTGCACGGTGTTGTGCAATATGAAGGGGGGGTTGGCCAGACTGGGAGTCATGCTGTCTGTGTGAGCTCCTTAGGGCCGTGGAGGTCCTATCTTGGCCACTCGACTGAAGTGGCGGCGCAGTGGGCGAACATGGTGCAGGTTGCACAGCCGTTGAGGCAGATGTCGCAGTATTGCGTTGACAGCATGGGGTCACGTAACTTGTGGTCCACTCCCTATGTGTCTTAAGGCCTAAACAAGTCTTAAGATGGCTCCATCCATTGCATGTATTGCACCTAACCGAGGCCCGGGTTGGACTCGATGCCAGCACGGGCCAGGAGGATACGGAGCAACCCTGCTGCTAGGCGTTGCTCCAATGATGACAAACTTAACCTAGAACTTACCGATCCAAACAGGGTTAGATCGGCGAAATAACAGCCCTTGGCCGGATAAAATCCGGGTCAGTTCCGGTAAAGTAGAACCGGCTGTTGTGGGAATTACGTTTCTTTAGCAAATCGCAGCTGTTAATGCGTTGCGTTAAATGCGTTTCTTTCAGTTCTTAAGGAACCCATGAATCGAGTTTTTGAACATAGCCAAGTTGTTTTAAGTGATTTTCAATGCATGTATGTGATACCTTAAGTTTCTTTGCAACCTCACGTGTTGTACTGTGACGATCCGAATTGACTATTGCTTTGATTAGGTAGTCATCAACTTTAACTGAACGACCAGAGTGTTTTTCATCTTTGAGTGAAAAATCACCAGAACGAAATTTGGCAAACCAATTTTGACACTGCCGTTCTTTTATGGCTTCGTCGCCATAAACAGCACATAACTTTTTGTGAGCTTGCAATGCGATTTCCTTTTGCGAAAATAAAAAAGCAAAATATGACGAAAATGTTCCTTTTGATCTTCCATTTTTCAACGAACGCCAAACGAAAACTACGCAACCGATCAAAAAACTTTTTTTTACTGATTGACGGCTGAATTGCCAACTATCAAATAACAAAATGTATTTTACATTTGGACTACGCCAGCAACCCAATATACTTGTATATATTTGTAGCAGAAGAGGTCGGGGCTGATTGTATGGTATACTTTAGAACATATTTTTAACAAGCTCATAGTAACTCATACACTGACCGACATAAATTCACATATTTTCGACATTAAACTATAGCATATCCATTATTATAAGTTCAGTTAATTTGTCTTATATATTGACCGATATTTACGGCATAAAGCCAACTGGACAATTGAAAATCTGATATAAGTTATATGGGAGATAGAAGTAGTATTGACCCGATTTTATCTATTTTTGGCTTTACCACATATTATTAAAAGAAAAAGATGCACTCTGAGTTTCATTAAGGTACTTGGGGTCCACTATTCCGTATCTGGAGGCTTGAATAATTTTGGTCCGATTTGGACGATTTTTGGTCATAGGTGTTAAGCCGAAAAGGCACTATTCGTGCAAAATTTTATGCGGATTTATTGATTGATTTGCATATTAGAAATTGAAAGAATCAGATGGAATTTAAAATTGTGTTATAAGGGAAGTGGGCGTGGTTTTTGTATGATTTCGCCTATTTTGGCAATGGTATGTTGGAATGTCATTATTATTATATTAAATATTAAATGTTAAATATCATGAACTAACAATTTTGTAAATTACTAATTTGTTACAAAATAAAATATAAAATTAATAAAATACTAAGATTAGACAATGCGAATTTACGCTTAATACAGGTCTACAAAACTGCATATGAATTATTTCTTATTACCGGCTATAACGTTTTCGCCTTTATGACAGGTTTATTAGTATTAAAAAAATTTACTATAATATAATTTCATGTATACCTTAGCCACAAAAACGTGTGGTCGGGTCTACTTGATTGTACTTTTATATCAGCTATGAATTACATTTTTTAACGATTCACATCACATTTACGTAGGGTCAAAAATGTGACATTTTTTACCCAGGGTGGCATTTTAACTAAATTCGGTCCTGCCAATCGACAGTCATTCCGAATTCAAAACGGGGAAGGACACGGCAAACAAAGTTGTCAAAGTTTTGTAGGCTATATTTTGAGATGTACATAGTATATATTTCATCTTCTATTCTGAAAAAAAGAAGAAAACTGGTAGAAAAATTGTCTCATCATCAACTATATTCTCTAAACAAAAATCATTTCGAAAAGTAGAAATCCCCGAAATTAAGAGTATGTTTTTATATGCCACATTGTCAAGAACATATTATATATTAGAATAATAGTAATCTTGCCGTTCACAGTGAAGTGACATTACGAATCAGTAGCGTATTTATAAATTTGCAGCCTGCAGACTAATCAACTCCTGTCGCCACTAAATCTTGATATTTTGTGGATCACCAAACTAATTTCTATCTCTCAATCTAAGAATAAGATTTATTATGTGCAGTGTTTTCATGTTAAGCTGCTAGAGTCATTTAAAACTCCGTTTTCAAACTTAGTTCTACATTCAATGGACCGAAGGTCAAACAGCGTCCACAATACACAGATGTTTTACTTTGAGAAATAAAATAGATTAAATATATACTTAAAACAAGTAAGGAAGGGCTAAGTTCGGATGTAACCGAACATTTTATACTCTCGCAAAGTCAAATAGTATACTCGTTTGAGATTTCTTCGTGGATTGACTGATATTTTCGGTAGAAGGTCAACTATAAGCACTGGGGTTCACATATTTAGTACTTAGGGGCTTAAACAGTTTTGGTTCGATTTAGACATTTTTTGGCCACAAGGTGGCATACTTTAATCGCATTATTCACGCAAAGTTTTATCCCGTTACAGTCATTGTTGCCTGATTTTCATAGTGGAAAGTGAAAGCATCAGATGGAATTTAAAATGGTGTTATATGGGAAGTAGGCGTGGTTGTAGTCCGATTTCGCCCATTTTCGCACTATGACATAGAAACATGAAAAGAACGTTGGCACCGAATTTGGTTGAAATCGGTTAAGCAGATCTCAAGATATGGGTTTTCACCTAAAAGTGGGCTGTGCCACGCCCACTGTCTAATTTTGAACGCGGTTTCTATAAAGTCATCTCATACCATCCCAGAGATAAAATTTAATGTCTCTGGCGTGTTTAGTGCTTGATTTATCGCGCTTTTAGTAGTTTTTAACAGTACCGTTATATGGGGAGTGTTCGGAGTTGCCACCCGATTTCAACTAATTTCACACCTTTAATAGAAGTGCTAAAAACATTTCCTTCCAGTGAATTTTGTTATTATAGCATTAGCGGTTTAGGAGATATGCACATTAAACCTATTAGAGGCGGGACCACGCCCACCTAAAAAAAACATTGTTTCTTGGTACCGTAAGACGGTTGGTATTGCAGATGGGCGTAATCGGACCACTGCCACGCCCACAAAATGCCATTAATCAAAAACGAATAAATTGCAGATTTAATCTGCATATCTCCTAAACCGCTAAAGCTATTCTAACAAAAACTGAAAACAAATGGTTTTAGCACCTCTATCGACAGTGTGAAAATCGGTGAAATCGGGTGATAACCCCGCCCACTCCCCATACAACGGTACACCTTTACAGGAATCGAGTTCAAAATTAGACAGAAGGGGTGGCACCGCCCACTTTTAGGTCAAAACCCATATCTTGCGATCTGCTTAACCGATTTCAAGCAAATTCAGTACATAACATTTTTCTCATATTTCTATGTTATTGTGCAAAATTGGATTAATAATTATTATTCCGAAATCGGATTAGAACCACGCCTATTTCCCATATAACATTCTTTAAATTTCATCTGATTTTTTCACTTTCCACTATGCAAATCAAGCAACAATGATTGTATCGGGGTAAAACTTTGCGTGAATAATACGTTTAAAGTATGCCACCTTGTGATCAAAAATTGTCTAAATCGAACCAAAACTGTTCAAGCCCCTAGGTAATGAATATATGGACCCCAGTGCCTATAGCTGACTTTTTACCGAAAATATCGGTCAATGTGTAAGATATATAATTGAAATTCATATCATAAATGGTGTTGTCAGTAAATAACTAAGTCAACAGTTCCCACTTCTAATTATTAAAATATATAAAGAAATCGCAAACGAGTATACCATTTGACTTTGCGAGAGTATAAAATGTTCGGCTACATCCGAGCCCTTCCTTACTTGTTTAATTATACAAGTGCCTATTGGACTATCGATATTATATGAAAATTAAATTGTGTAGGCGAATTTCACAAAATGTATGTTCATCGGGAAAAATTATAATAATTATCAGGTACGCAAATATGAAAAATTAGTAGATTTTAATTCGCTGTTGCGATATTGTACATATTATAGATTCACAAAACGTTTATCAATTTTTCATGTAGTGACGTTTTTAGCACTGATTTTTTTAAATTTTCTATGTGTATAATATTTTTATTTATTTATTCTGTAAATAGAAATAAAATATTTATGAGCGAAATCAGCCTGCTGGTAAATCCGCCCCTGTTACGAATTCTATTTTGGTATGAAAGTGATATTGAACTAATTTCTTTATGACTACCAAAATAAATCAAATTCCATGCAGCCTTTGTGTCAGTCATCATGTTGCAACTCATTTGATTTTCTGACAATTTTAAACGCCCACATTTTTTGAAATACGAAATCATGGAAATTTCTCCTGGAATCCCGGAAATATGCAAATCCGTCGAGTTAATGTTTCTGAGCTGAGGTATGAAAAGAAGGAAATAATTAAGTAGCTCATGCTTACTGCGATTTAGCATTATTTAACAGATTCCCTGCAGAGCTACATACACACATGCATATACAGTAATGAGCAGGGCTCAAGGCCGCCACAAAGTACGCATGAGTACAGGTAGACAACTGTTGCCGTAAAGAGGACATTTGCATAAGTGTAGCCGCAAGTGTTTGGTGTGAAAATGAGTTTGTTTTGCGGATTGACAAGGATTAAGAAGTTGTACATTTAAGAGTGCCGCCCTGAGGGCTTTTTCGAAGCGAGATGTGTTTTCGGTATTCTATTGGATTTTCAAGAATTTTAACAATAGAAATTTACAAAACTCGAAATGCGCCGCTCGACTAAACTGAATTGTATGTACGAGTATGTATGCCTGTGAGGGATTCAACTAGTTTTTTTATTTGTAAAGATAGTCCTTTATGTACATTTGTTCTTGCTCACGTACTTTGTTACATATGTTGACGCCAGATTTGGAATTTTATTTCGATCTAATAGGTGTCAGTATCCACCAACATTTGCTTACCATCTGCGCGCGAAATTTTTCCAAAGCGTGGCAAGCAATTCCGCTCTAGTAAACAGAAAATTTGTTAGAACAAGTAAGGGGCGTTCAGTTCGGGTGCAACCTAAATGTTTAAAGTTCGAAATATCCACTCTAAATTATTACATATTAATGGAAATGAGTACATTCATTTCTTAATTGCATTAGGAAAGTGAAAAAAATGTAATTTGCACACAGCGATCTACATATTTGGCATACAATTTGCCTAAAAGACGAATATCATGTACAGTGGATCAAAGACAAACCCGTACGTCCCGGTGAATTTTTTACTTTTCAAATAATTTAAGAAAAGTTGAATACTCGTTATACTCTCGCAACCTGTTGCTACAGAGTATAATAGTTTTGTTCACCTAACGGTTGTTTGTATCACCTAAAACTAATCGAGTTAGATATAGGGTTATGTATATATAAATGATCAGGATGAAGAGACGAGTTGAAATCCGGGTGACTGTCTGTCCGTCCGTCCGTCCGTCTGTCCGTCCGTCCGTCCGTCTGTCCGTCCGTCCGTCCGTGCAAGCTCTAACTTGAGTAAAAATTGAGATATATTTATGAAACTTGGTAGACATGTTTCTTGATACCGTGAGACGGTTGGTATTGCAGATGGGCGTAATCGGACCACTGCCACGCCCACAAAACGCCATTAATCAAAAACAAATAACTTGCCATAACTAAGCTCCGCAATAAGATACAAGACTGTTATTTGGCACACAGGATCACATTAGGGAGGGGCATCTGCACTTAAAACCTTTTTTTTTAAAGTGGGCGTGGTCCCGCCTCTAATAGGTTTAATGTGCATATCTCCTAAACCTCTAATGCTATAATAACAAAATTCACTAGAAGCAAATGTTTTTAGCACTTCTATTGACGGTGTGAAAATAGTTGAAATCGGGTGGCAACTCCGCCCACTCCCCATATAACGGTACTGTTAAAAACTACTAAAAGCGCGATAAATTGATGATCTGAGATGGTATAAATTGGCTTTATAGGAACCGCGTTCAAAATTAGTCAGTGGACGTGACACAGCCCACTTTTAGGTGAAAACCCATATCTTGAGATCTGCTCAACCGATTTCAACCAAATTCGGTGCATAATGTTCTTTTCATGTTTCTATGTCATAGTGCGAAAATGGGCGAAATCGGACTACAACCACGCTTACTTCCCATGTAACACCATTTTCAATTCCATCTGATTCTTTCACTTTCCACAGTTCTTTCTTTCACTTTCAGGTAACAATGATTATATCGGGGTAAAAGTTTGCGTGAATAATGCAATTAAAGTATGCCACCTTGCGGCCAAAAATTGTCTAAATCGAACCAAAACTGTTTAAACCCCTAAGTACTAAATATATGGACCCCATTGCCTATAGTAGACCTTCTACCGAAAATATCAGTCAATCCACAAAGAAATCTCAAACGAGTATACCATTTGACTTTGCGAGAGTATAAAATGTTCGGTTACATCCGAACTTAGCCCTTCCTTACTTGTTTTTTATTAGTTCATTTGATTAGCATTTATTTAAAAAAAGATAAGCTAAAAATTTACACTTCAAAGAAAAATATTAATCAACAAATAGAAAAAGGGGCAAATTCAATGGGGCAATGTCAAAGCAAAACTCGTCAGTCCTCTTTACCTTGTAACTCAATATCGAGTTCGATCACTGGATTGTTAAATAAAAGTCCCAATTCAATGGCTATACACTTATCGTAACGCTTTATAACTCATAATCCAAGCTTACAACGTCTAACTTATATCTCAATTGATCTTAACACGACATCACTCTAATTAGAACTGTGTCTGCTACACCATCCGGCAGCCCCTTCATAGTAGATTGTAAACAAAACATCACCACTCGGAAATTCTGGCAACTACGAATTTCGCTATCTAGTTGGTTCTAGCAGTTTATCGTCAATTCTATTTTGTTCTGGCATTCGTGTTGGCCACAATATAAGTTTTTCCCTTCAAGTCATGGGGCAAGTAGACGATCAAGTTAAACAGCAGATCACATAGTTTTGCAAACAAATACCATGCAATTGTCGGGAATATGTGTCTCTCGAATAGTTTATAGTGTAAAACAAGTAACGTTGAAAAATGTAAAAATCTGGATTTTGAATATACTCAATAGTTGTTTTGTACAATGAGATTTCCTTTCTCAACTGATCTCTTTCTTCCCATTACATTTTTTCATTATATTCTTAATTTCGTGCAAAACTTTCAAGAATTTTAATTGATTTCCATGACGACGGCATTTTGAAACTATTATTGATTATCAAGTTGCTTGCAGCCTACGCCACGGCTGTCCATTTTAATCAATTTTGACTAGTAGGTTAATTGATCAACTTGAAAGCAAGTTCTTGATCGTGTTAGTGCCAAAACAGTCACCGACATTTCAGCCTTTCTTACTTACAGCCCGTATTTAAGCAAATTTGTCAAAAGTTATGCCCATAGTTGCAACGCCGAAATCAATTGTTCTCTTTTTTTTCATTTCACCGATGTTGCCATTGTTCTATTTGTATACACGATTTTTCACACATTTAGTTTCTTAGCTATAATTTTTCATAATGTAAAAGCTCAAAACTAAAATCCAACTATTAAAAATAGTTTACCTATTTATATATCAATGTATTCGACTGTGATTTTGAGTTATTTTAAGAATATTTCAAATATATTCAAGATTATTGTCGAACGAAAATGGATTGGGTATTATAAAAAAAACTTGTGGGTATTTTGCATTTCGATATTATTTTTAGGTGCTCCGTCCCCGAGTAGGCCTATATAACGCATATACATCCCTATATACTTGTATTTACATAATAAAATTTTTAAAAAATCATATAACATAAAAAAATAGCATATAAATAAAAAAAATTATAACAAAGAAACAATACAAGTCATAATAAAAGATCATGGTTTTATAATGAACGTTTTAAATTAAATTAACAAATAAAATTTAGTTGCACGTTATTCAAAAGTATTTGTGTCGTTCCTTGAAATTTCGTTTCGCACTGCTTTTGTTAGCTATTTTTAGTGGGTTTATTTCTGGCATCCCGCCTTTTTTAACATCAGCTGTTCGAAATTCCCTGATTTTAATAATCAGGGAAAGAGAATAACAGAAAAATCAGCGAAAATGAGACAGTCTCGCATCATGTCATCCTTGCTACCATAAGGTCTGTTGAAGCGGACGGTAGAAGCGGTGGTGACTGATCATTTACATTGTGCTCTCATAAGATAGGTCGTATCAGCTGATTCGGGACACGGTTTTGCGTCGGTGACTGTTTGTGCCTTTAGTGCAGCGTTAAATACAGTCCATTCACACTAAGTAAATAAATTTTTAAGCAAAATTTGAATAAAACAAGGGATGGGGAGGCAACAAGGTCAAACTATCCCAGAAAATAAACGATTGATTGTAAAGCACTCACAAGATGGGTAATCCTTGCCATTCCACTATTCAGCGTTCTAAAAAAATACAAAAATACTAAAACTTTAAAAAATTTGATTAAAATAGGCACATAATAAAATTTTAGCGCCAACGGACGAGCGCTACCTTGTGCGGAAATCTTAGGCAAACCCATTTTTGAGTGTGCCAATATTATATGCAAACACTGGAAATGCACTGGAAAAACAGTACACGCTCTATCGGGAAAATTTATATGGCCGGAGATGACGAGTTGCGCCAATCATAAACAATCAAAATAAAAAGGTGCGTCCGGAATTTTTTAAAATGCATCATTCTAAAGATTTTTAGTTCTGGAAACAAGTGATGTTTTCTGACGAGAGCAAATTCAATATATGTATTTGGGTCCTCCGGTTAGCCTTATGTGAAACAGCGCGGCGATGGTGTCATTGTTTTGGGATCCTTTTCGCCGGTTGGACCTGAAACCCTTTATTTTATTGAAAGGATTACGGATTCGAAGATGTTTTTAGGTATTTTGTAGCTAAATGTACCCTCGAAAAATCGAAAAGTTGCGGTTGGGC
This sequence comes from Bactrocera oleae, assembly GCF_042242935.1. Lineage (NCBI taxonomy): Eukaryota > Metazoa > Arthropoda > Insecta > Diptera > Tephritidae > Bactrocera > Bactrocera oleae. The sequence continues at coordinate 19,548,581 of NC_091540.1, read as the reverse complement.
GAAGATTGGTTCTTTTATTAGATCAACGACCCCAAGAATCAGGCTTACAACATACAGGCCTAGTTAATATATAACACTCCAAATATTTTGGAAACACTAGCACAGAGTCCTGATATAAATTAGTTTAGTTATCTTGACACAAAAGTTCGCAACCACAGCGTTTCTAATAAGGAAGACTTGAAAAGAGTATTATCACTGGAAGAGTGGGGAAAATTCAGCTCAGTTATTGTGAAAACTTCATAAAAAGCATGCCTAATAGGCTAGAAGAGGTAATTAAGATTAAACGTACTATATAAAATTAAAATACTAAACAAGTTTAAAATGTAAGAGTTTGGCTTTGACATTAAATATGGGTAAATTTTAGAATAGCATCCATCGAATTCGAGGTTAAAATTGGTATTTGCGGATAGAAGCGGTTCTCCAGATTAGGAAAATATATACATTTAGTTGCCGCTAACTTATGGTTTTTGAGATATGTATTTGTATTTTAAGTTCAAAGATTAAATTATTAAAAGTGCGTATTTCTTTGATTTATAATGAAATTTACAAATATATTTTTAACTTTTCTATCCATTAACACTTTGCTAATTTGTTTCTACGTATTTATTTTATATTAAATAGCGCAAAAATAACTTAAATTCAATATTTAACTTTTGTTCAATTCTTTTTATTCACACAATTATAAAAGGGTTGCATTCTAGCATATAATTAGTGTTACCTTATCTACATATTTTACAAACGAGCCAAAAGGAATAATGTAAACAGATAATACTCTAATGGCAATATCTTTCTGCATTAGCTTATTTCGGCCGCGCTTAAAAAAGAACTACTCTGTCGGTCCAACACCGCAGGTCTTTGGTTCCCTCGCGTAGAACTCCTGGTCGATTCAACGCCGGGATTTACCAAGAGGAAGCAAATTCTAAAAGATTTGGTGTTACTCATCACACGATTAAGAATTTTATTTGTTTATATTTGTTTGCATAGCATAGTATCACTTATTTTTTGTTTATTTAACTTTTCGATATTATTCTTAGGTTCTCGGTTCCCGGTGTCTATAACCTGCATATACAACTTATAACAAAGAAGCAATAAACTCAAAATAATATGTCATAACTTGAGAAACGTTTTAAATACAAATATTTTTCATTTTAAAGAATGAATATTGGAATTTAATATTAAATGTGTGGTCTACTGAAATTTCGTTTCTCTCTGATTTTGTCAATTATTTTTAGCTGTTTTATTTCTGATCTCAGTTGTTCAACATTCCCTGATCCCCATCGTTACCAATCTGGGAACGCGTTTGAGAGAAAAATGAGAGAGTCTCTTATCATGTCAGCTTTGCCGATACCGTTATTGATGTGCTTATTTTCAAATGTTATGAAATATCATATGCTTTCTCTTTCTACATAAGATCTTGTAATTAGTCATAGAATTTCAGCACTTCACTCTATTAATTTTTTATATCCTGAACAGGGTATATTAAGTTTGTAACACCCAGAAGGAAATGTCGGAGACCCTATAAAATTTATATATAAGTGATCATCGTGACGAGCTCAGTCGATTTAGCCATGCCCATCTGTTTTCCTGTATATACGCGAACCAGTCTCAGTTTTTGAGATATCGATCTGAAATTTTGTACACGTCCTTTTCTCCCTAAGAAGCTGCTCATTTGTCGGAACCTCCGATATCAAACTGAATTATCAAAATTTAGTTCTTGTAGGAAAAACTGGTTTATTAGAAAAGATATATATCTTCATGAAATTTGCTAGTACTAAAGTTCAAGAGAACGGTACAATCTTCGAACAAATTATTCAGATCGAACTTTTATAGCCAACATACAAACTGCCCGATCTCTTTCATTTGGAAGGGTTTTATAACTTCGGTAACGTTTGTCTTGTTTGTTTTTTAAATAGCTGATATATGTATAATACATCATCTAAAATAAAACCAAATAATAAATAAATATAAAAACATAGTCAACTTTTCTTCTGGAAAAACGTGTTTTCTTTTATTATCTAAATTTTTACAATGCCTCTCGTATGTATGTACATACATACTTACATATATATGTACTAACGGAAGGAACTAATAATTCAAAGGCTCTACGCTGCTAAGCATCATATGCGCAACATATTTACAATCTCGTGGAAATTCGATCAGGTAAATTCCCTAACACGCGAAACCGTAGGGTACTCAGGTAAATATATTTTGCTGGCAAGATGTCAATTGGTCTCTGGCAAATATTAATAAATACGCAGCCAAGAGGCACTAGTCCTTTTAGTCATGAATCTATCATCAAGTTGACATCGCTACCGCAAAAAATAAAGTTATCTTTTGAGATATTATAACTATATATTGTTGTAAAGTAAGACGAAAATGCATAAAGAAATTACGTTTCTAATATTAATAGTATAGTATATAATAAATAAAAGTAATATATGACTGTATCAATTACATTTTAAATGAGGAAACTGTATATGCACATAAAATGACATTCATTCTCAGCGCCATCTAGCGCATAAATCAGAACGTCAAACTCAAATTGTAGCGTCATTTACTCTAATTAGGCAGCACTGTTGAAGTGACATTTAATTTAAAAGAAAAAAGTTCTTCAATTTAAACGCTTGTTATGGAAGACGATTTTCAAATCGAATTCATGTCGCTGCCACTTGAAGATCTTCAGGATCATTATGGAAAATTGTTTGAGCGCTATAGGCATATGCGCGATGATGCGGAGGCGGACACACAGCGTATCCATGAGTTGAAACGTAATCTGGAGACCGCCTATGCTGCAGAAAATTATCTCTCGCAGGAAATCGAGGAGCTAATGCGAACGCTTGCGTCGATTGAAAAGGAAAACAAAGGCAAAACAAAAGTGCAAACAGAGTTGGAAGATTTGCGTAGACAACATCACATTTTATCTACAGACTACTCCACATTGCAGCAGGACTACGCGGCGTTGAGTGCTGAAAATGCCGAAATGCGTAAACAGTTAGAAACGGTAAAATCAGCAAAAAGGTTGAGTACGTCGTCAATAGTAGATGCTGGAACAGAAGAGCTTACCAATCGTATAGCATCACTGGAAGGAGAAAATTTTGCGTTGATGCAAAAATTGGAAGAGTTTCAAGAAAGTATGGTGCGGCAAACAATGGCATTGGCGGAAAGAGAGGTAACCAATCAGTAAAATTTTAAAAATAGATAAAGTTTTATTGGTGTATATTTTTCAAAGAGTAATATTGAAGTTTTACGAGATCAAGTAACATGCCTGGAGGAAAATTTGCGTTCAAAACGTGAAGATCTAGATGAAAAGATAGTTTTGCTTGAAAGTACCCAAGAACATTTAGCAGAAGCTAATGCGAGATTGGCGATGTTAGAAACAAAGCCAGAGAGTGTTGGTAATTACATTTACTTTATTGTTTTAATCGTGATTTGGGCATATTTTAAAATTGCTTTCAGATCGCAAAGGCAATTCGCTCTTCGCTGAAGTGGACGATCAAAGGCAAGCAATGAAAAAACTGCTAGCTGTCCAAAAGAAAAGCTACATAGATATGAAAAAAATATGTCATGACAGTCAGTCAGAAATAAGGCGATTGAAGCGCGAAAATATTGCAATGCACACAGAGCTTAAGGAGTGTAGTTCAATTTTTTGTGCAGCTGATCGTACATATCAAGGTACTTAATATGAGTTACTGAAATATTATAAAATTTGGCATAATTAAACATCATCATTTACAGACAAACTAAATGAACGCATTCGCCAACTACTCGGTCAAGTGGAAGGCTTAGAGAAGCAATTAAATGTGTCTCAGAATCGACTACGTGACCTGGCCAACGATAAGGGTGTTACGTGGCTTGATTCGATGCTGAGTTTCTGCAAGTACGCATTACCTGTAAAAGTTGTAAATTATGTAACTCGTTTCGCTACTGAGGCGTTGAAGATGTTTCGGTATAGTCGCGCCTTTTGTATAGTCCAAATGGGAATAACAATTAATTAGATAGCTAGCTCAAATTAAATTTCGCCACCTCCATCATTTAATATGAAAACGCGTTTGTAAATGTAGGCTAATTTTTATGCTAAGAACACATTTTAATTAACTTTACGGTACAGTTAAGGATTATGTGTGTTTCACACAAATATTTTTACTCCTAACTTATTTAGACAAGAAACTGATGAACTTAAGAGACAACTTCATAGTGTGCAAATACAAAAAGCCAGTGTAGAAGAGCAGCTACGCAACGTTCAACAGGAGATGACAAGGTATTTCAATACAAATTATTAACTATATAATAGAAAGATGTTTTTTTTTTCAGATGGCGCTTCGAAGCATTAAAAACGCGTTGTGTACTGCTCGACAGAGAGGATCTTTTGACTGAGCACGGAGTTAAGTTCAAATCTATTCGTGCAATAGAGTTTAATATTACCCAGAAAGAACAGGAGACTGCACGACCTCGTATTGTGCACGTATCACCTGCCATGTTAAAGGAAAGGGAACCACAAATACTTTGCACATCATTAGGAGGCTTTAAGAATGGGAATACATCAGCAATATGCAAGACAATCTCTGGAAATATATCAGCGAAAGAAGAACCCGATGATCAAAGTGACGACAAGACACCAACATCCTTAAAATCAAATGTCGAGTGTAAAGAAAACATTGGTACACCACAAACACAGCAGGAATCAACTACTTCAATAAAGACAGAACTTAGTTCTGATAAATATTTGCAAGAGAGCAATATTAACAGCAATTCTTTAGCAAACGAATTGCAGATGGTACTACCAAAGCAAAATAAAAGAAAACCCCCTGGATTGGACGCTCAACCGGGCCCTTCTATTCTATCTCAAAAAAGATATGCATTCCCCACTGAAGATTATTGCGAGAAGAATGTGCAGTTTCGTGCAGAGGGTCCTACTGTACATGACATTAGTGCAAATGTCAGTATTGTTTCAGAAAACACTAATGGCAGTATTAGTAAAGAAGGGCAACAGAAAGCCTTTATTAAGGAGGTGCGCAAGAAACCAAACATTATTGTTCGTCATGTGTTTGTGCCGTCGAAACGTAAACAAACGTAAAAAAGTTGTGTACTTTTACAGCTACTTATGTCAAGGAAAATGACCTAGGTGCATAAAGCAATTGGCTTGAGAACGAAAGTAACCTGAATTGTAGGACCTAACAACTTATTTGCTCCTGCTGGTTTGGTAATCGAATCTGTAAATAAGTATTTTGCAGTGCGTGAACTTTCCCCCCCTTTACATTTCTTGATCATTATAGCGATTCTCAAAACTTTGTGTAACTAGTTGAGAAATTATATGCATATACATATTGTCATTCCAGTATTTTACTGTAATTTGTAGCTTTTATCTTTTTGAAAATAAAAAAAATTTAGATAATACACTTGCTTTTTTTTTAAATGTACAGATCTAAAAGATTAAAAATTTTCAAGTAAGTGATGGAGGTGAAAATTTTCTAAAATTACATTTTTGAGATGTATGCCAAATATTAAGGTAGTTATTTTATGCTTTTACAATTTGTGCTTATACATTATATAAATAAAAGTCTAACAATTTATATCTAGTATTAAGTTAATAATTTGAAAATTATCAAGATTCTGTTGATTCTAATTCTTGTTGCGATGTAGGTTCTGCACTGTATTTCTTAAACTGATTACAAGAGGGCGCTTGTGTAGGAGGAATTCTTCCGCTGCATTTGCGCTAAAAGGCTTCATTCTAACTCCACCTTGGTAAGGCGCAATACACGCAATGGAGGGAGCCATGTTGTTGTTGTTGTAACGATTATCTAATCCCCGTTTGGGTGATAAATTCTAGATTCGTTGTCGTCGAGGTCATCTAACGGAAGGCCCAGGAAACGAGCTGTTTCGACGGGGTCGGACCATAGGGAGAGGGGTGTTAGATGAGTGGGGTTTGTTGGGCATGCAAAGAGGTGGTTAGTGTCATGCGGAGACTCATTGCATGCAGGACATGTGTTTGGTATGTCAGGGTCTATTCTGGATAGGTAGGAGTTGGATGGAGCCATCTTTAGATCTGCTCAGGGCTTATGAACCTCTCAGGCCTTAAGACCCATAGGGAGTGTACCACGAGTTACGTGACCCCATGTTGCCAATGCACTACTGCGACACATGCCTCAACGGCTGTACAATCTGCACCTTGTTCGCGCACTCCAGTCGAGTGGCCAAGAAAGGATCTCCACGGCCCTAAGAAGCTCACACAGGCAACAAGACTCTCAATATGACCAATTACCCCAATCCTTCATCCTGCTCCAATCCTCGTGAGAGAACCACTCAGCAAGTCCTGGTTCCTCGCACAAACTGTTCCGTGTGTCAGACCGTCATACGCCGGAACGTCGCATCAGCCAAGTGCATTTCTTGTACTAGCTGGTGTCACTTTCCGTATTCCGGCCTGCGCATACATCTATCTCGATTGGGTTTAAGTGATAATCGTTAGGTGAATAAAACAAATATACTTTGCAGCATCATATTGCAAGAGTATAAAAATAAGAAGCGGACGTATTTCCAATCTAGTTTTTCATTCGAATTAAATTTAAAGTGCGGAAGAGTTCCCATATAGTGGCGTCGCCAAACTACACCATAGTGCGACAGCCGCCCATGCGGATATTACAGCTGCAACAACCACCACCCACACGTACCTCCCTCACCCCCAGGATTCTACTCTTTAATTTTAGGGTATAGCTGTCCGGTCAGGTGACATCGTTCGAGATATTTAATATATACATCCCCCAGTTACATGTTGCCTAACAGGATATCACCTGGACATAGGTACGCTTCTTCGTGGTCAAACGACCGTAGTGGGATGGAGCTGGCGGAACAGATTGACGATTCGACATTCTGCACAATGAATGACGAAGCCCCTACCAGAATTATAGGCACCTGTAATAGCTCGCCAAATATTACTATCTGCCTGGCGAACTATGTTAACTCTCGCATCAGACCATCTGCTCATAATTATCTCGATTGGGAAACCTCCCGCCTATATTTTGGTGAAGAACCGCACCTTTGTTAATTTTAACAAAGCTGACTGGGTCGGCTTAACTGAATTTACCGAGAGCACCTTCATCACACTACCTTTCCAACCATCAGAGGGAATTTCCATGACCTCGTACGCTGGTGACTGTATGATATTGACGTCGGGCAATGTAATCGATGCCATGTGCTCAAAAGTAAATGGCTATCTCTCCGACCTTTATCGCTTTTTCTCGGCAAGGAACCTGACACTCTCCCCCCACTAAATCTACAGCGACCATTTTTACACACTGGATCTAAACAACCCTAAAATTTTAGGTGTTACATTCGACAGCCTGTACTCCTTCACTCCTCACACAACCGCGATAACTGCCAAACTCCAGAGCCGCAACAAAATTCTCAAATGCTTGCCGGCAACTCTTGGGGAAAAGACAAAGAAAAGTTGCTGGCAACTTACAAGGCAATCGGCCGGCCGGTCTTAAACAACGCTGCACCAATATGGTCGTCTGGACATGTGAATCCCGTATGCTTCCGGTTAAGGAACATAACGAGCTCCTCTCCAAGCAGTTTCTGCTGGGATGTTTTCGTAGAACCTCCTACTAGAAACATCAGGAGGTCCTTCCTTGATTACGTCGACGACATTGGACAGTACGCCGACCAGACTTCGGACGCAACGAACTTTAGACATGCACTGACCGCCATTCACAGTGGAGCCATCAACACCTTCACCGACTCCCTCTCAGTGAATGGTGTGGAATTAAACCACCAGGTTAAACTTCAACTTCAGACTCCAGAATCGACTCCGACATAACAAATATGTCCTGCATGCAATGAGTCTCGGCATGATACTGGTGGTTAGTCTTTGCATGCCCAACAAACCCCACTCATCTAACATTCCCATCGGTGGCCATGCACAAGGCAGTTCGCTCAAATTGGGTAATTGCAAGGAGCAGACTACCTGAAAACTCGATTAAGTAGACTCTGTCTTTCTTCAGAAAGCACAAGACCCTGGGAGATCCACTTTCAAGCAGATCTGCAACAAGGAGGGCACCTAATACTGTCCCACCTTGTCAGGTTGATGAGAGGCAGCTTTGTGCTGGCGTACATTGCTGAATCATATATGATTCCACGAGTATAATGCCATCTGGGAATAGAAAGATTTTTGTGTACTCATTTATGATATCACCAAGTTTTCGTGTACATGATAGAGTGAGGGAAAGAAAAGTACCCTGAGGGATCCTTTTATATCCTAACATATACTTTTTAAAAATGTCTAAAAAGATTTTGTAAAACTTGATATTTAGAAAAACAAAAAATCCTGTAGACTTTACGTATGAATGTGAATCATAAAATAAATGTATTATTGAGGATCAAGATTGTTTGAGCTTCAGGCGGAAGGTGATCTAGGCATATAGTGTCATATATACCTCCCCTGTATATCTTGTAAGTGTTTTCATTAAAAGAGTTACGAGAAATCTTTTGTATGTATAACGTAATCCGATAAAGCTAAAATCGGGGCTATGGGTTTGAAGTTAAAACGGTGACTGTTAATTACCGATTTTTTAGAAATCGGTTCGATTTTGACGTGGTGTGGTTCATTAAGTACTCTTTGAAGGTATTCAATGTACAATCGTATAAATTTCAGCAGCTGAGTTTTAGGGTTTTATATGCAGAATATCAGTTATTTCTTTATATTCTGTTGTCACCTCAATAAAGAATAGGAATGATAATTGTGTTTGGGCATTTAGAATTACAACCAATTTAAATTGACATTCAGGAAATTATCTTTCATAGGTCGGCGGAATCTCTCATCGCTATCGGACAATTTAATTTTAATTTTAAATTTTACGTTAATTACTAGAAGGCGCTAAAGCTTCTATGAGTTTTTAAAAAGCGATTTGTCAAAACTATACAAAACTCTTGGTATGTGTGATCGCTCACCGTTCCCTATGCTTAGGGATAATAATACAATAATTCTTTCAGTGTAGTGGAGTCTGTATTCCTGGGTGGACTTTTATTTTAATACTCTTGCAAGATGTTGCTAAAGAGTATAATAGTTTTGTTCACCTAACGGTTGTTTGATCCATCTGTCGTTATTGTTAATAGGATTTTCTTTGGCGAAAGCTCTATGACTTTGTGAAGGGTTGTAAGGTAAAGTACGGCTTTTAGTGCCACTGTGGGGCATGTTTTCATGCAACCTCTTATACAGGCGTACGCTAGCCTTTGGAGTTTTGCCAGTGCAGTTTTGGCTGATTTTAGTTTCATTCTTTCCGACCAGATAATCGTTCCGTTGGTTTTACTGTCATTGTATACATCCAGTGCAGTATCTTGGTGATGCATCCCTATGTCTTTCTAGCTAATCTTCTGCATATAATGGGTGATCTTGACGCTTTACTGATCGATTGATCCATGTGCCTTTTTTACGTTACTCTAGCGCCAAATGTTAACCCAAAATTTCGAGAATGGGTTCTATTACGATAATACTTATTCGAATATATTTCATATTTATTTTATGTCTTTTAGTAAATGGCGTTATAGCAGTCTTTGAAGGATTGATACTGCCTACTACCATTATTACAATATCATCTGCATAACCTTGGCATCTTATGCCGTTAATTGTCAGAAGGTCTAGCAAATTGTTTACTGCTAGGCTCCATAGGAAAATAATAGTACTCCTCCTTGGCGGTATCATTTTGTGGTTCTTATTTGAATGGTTTCATTACCTACTACCGTTTCCGCTAACCTATTTTTAAGCATGTAGCTCATCCAATTTCTAACTTGTACTCTAACTCAAACTGGTTTTTCAACGCGTTTCATACATAAGGCTCAGTCGACAGCCTCATGGGAGGTATTGTCAAATGCTCCTTCAATATCTAAAGATGCTCATAAAGCTACTTCTTTGTTGTCTATTGTATTCCTTAAAATATCGGAAAGTTGAAATAAAGCTGGTTTTGTTGATCTGGCTTCTCTATATGCATGTTGTGCATGGTGCAGAGCTATATCTCTTAGAGTGGTGGTTCTTAAATGGTTGTCAATACTCTTTTCCATGGTCTTTAGGTTAATGGATGTTAAGCTTATTGGCCTGATGTACTTGGCTGTAGTGTAGTTCTTTTTGCCTGGGTTGGGGATGAACTTGACTAGGGCTCTTCATTATGCCAAAGGTATGTATCCTAAGGCCATGCTTTCTCTCATGATGTGCACTAGTACAGATATTAGTTGTTGTACTCCATTTTGTAGTAGTGCTGGCCTTATGCCACCAAAAATAGGTGAACGGTCTAATGTCTTTACACATGACAATTAATAGCCCTAAGAAGAAGTCTATAATTCTCTGATCTGACATTGATGTTCAGAAGAAACCATCCAATGAAATACCATGTTCTTAGACCAGGTTTTCCCTATTGCTATGTCTAAAAATTTTGAGATACAGATATAGTCTATACCTTTGTTCAATATAATACAAGTTCTAGGGTTCTCGCAGGTGAGATCCCATATGAGTATTGTAGATTTGTAGTTTATTCCTCTTACCCGACCTTTGTAGGTCCATGGCTCAGGCGCCAGAACTATGCCCAGATCATCCGAGGCTATTTTCTTAGTTATTAATGCCGAGGCAGCAATAGCATGGTGTAGATAGATCTGGGCTATCTTGATAGCAGGTGTCGCTCCTAACGAGAAAAATTGTCACGTTGTGCGTGTGGGGTATCTCTTCACCGATTTTCATCGTTAACTTTACGACTGATCAGCCGTTTAGGGCTGCTACTGTTGCTAGCCATTCAGCTGTGGTGTCATCTTTGCAGGCAGCAATGAGTAGCCCTGGTCTAAATGCCACCCCTGAGAACAGTAATGGGTTTTCCCAAACCTTGAGTGCCGCATCCAATATTGCTTCTTAGATCTCGGTCAGCTATTCCGACCTTAAGGAATACTGCTACCTTGGCGACTGTTATCGCTCAGCGTAGCTGTGTCCTTGTCCAGGCCTAATTGTATGTTGCTTCAGAGCGGCCTATTTTTTCAGTTGTCTGGTCAGGGATGTTGTTTCGATCTTTTCAACGGCTAGTCTTCTAGTGGCGTTTTCTGAGCGTTTGCTGTTTGCCTCATGTTACAAACAACCGTTACGTTAACAACGCCCTTATATTCTGTAGTAACATGTCCCGAGTGTATAAATGCATATAAATACATATGTAAATACTTAGTTTAACTTTTCTTCCTTTACTAAGAAGTGCTCATGTATTTACGATGGTGTGTGCTTTTTTGCATAATAGCGAGCTGGGTTAGTATTCTTTGGAAAAGAGTCATTGACTTCTGACGTAACCCGCCTTAACTTAAATGGCGAAGCAGTGGTGAGTTTGTAGTAGTGGCTTACTGAAGTTCAACATAATTCGCATAATAGGACTAGCATTACAACAACCATCCCAATGAACATTTTTGATAACTAACCACGTAAAAGCTACCCACTGAAGAGGTATTCAAATAAAAAGGTTTTTAATTAGGGATTTTGATGTAAATTGGTTTTTGAATTGCAAATGTCATAGTCTTAATTCTATCATAATCTCAATCATAACGGATCATAATGGAATACCTTATTTGATTTCAAACCCTTAACATAGTGAAAAGCATTCTGCGAAATAATAACTTATCAAGGAGAAGGTCTACTAAGTATTTCTTTCTCAATTCGTTAACTTGATAAATATATTAGCAAAAAGGGGAAACTTCAAAAAATGAGCGATGCTGCACTATAAATGGAGATTGGTTTGAAATTTTCGTTAATTGCTTATTGGGATAAAAGTCCTTATATATACTTTTCTTTTTTGCAGCGAAAGCGTCCTTTTGCCACGCGCCACTCAAATCGCGTTATAGTGTTGCTTGGCGCCGTTATTCTTTGCCGACTGTAACATCACTTTTCTCTTTGCTTTTCTGTTCGATTTGTTTTTTTCTTTTCGTATTTTTTTATTATTGAATTTTCTCTTGTTCCTGCTTTTTACAACAACGTAATCAAAATTATCCATATAGATACTTAAGTATATAGATATATAGATGTGTAGATAATTGTTTGCGAAAGGCGTTGCTCTTGAACAGTGATATACTTATGTATGGATGCATGGTTATACTTGGCTGCAAAAAGGAACAGAAAATTTCATAAATATTGTAATTGCAGGAAAAACATAAAAGTTCTTAGATACCTTAAAGATTTCTTAATAAAAATGTAAATGACACTAATTTCGTTAGGCAGAATTGAATTTGAAGAAGTTATGTAATGTTACACGTAATGTAAGTGTGTTATGTAGTTGACTTAGAAGAGAAGTCTTTATGCCAGAAGAGCTGTCGGATATTTCGCTTTGCATTTTTTGCTAAAAATTAATCAGATGTAATAAGATTGTTAAGGGTAAGAGCTTCCAGGTCAGCTAGTTTTCGTTACCATAAATGTTCAGAATTTGTCTTGTATTTATTACATTTTGAAACACTGTGCGGAGTTGTTTGATTGCTGTTTGGACTTAGCATATAGGACATTGTTGTAGAAATAGTAATATTTGTGGACTTTCAGCACTTAATAGCAACTGATTTCATACACACACCGTTATATTGTGTTCGCCCACATACACATACACGGGCACATGTTGGCAATCAAATGCAATTTCCATAGCTGCTATTTCTGCATATTCTGCTTTATGTCAGCGCCAAGGAAAAACTACGAAGCTGAAAAATTTGCAATGACAAAGAATTGCATAGTTAAATGTCATGTGTTGATGGTAAGCTGAGAGATCAGGACAACAAAAAATGTTAAATGAAAATGTGTATATTTATGCGCTTAATGTATTTAATTTGTACATGCATAAAAAGATTTGCTATACGTTTGAGCAAGAGATGGAGCAAGAGAGATACAAATTAAGGGTAGAAAGGAAATAGCTGCGCTTGCAAAAAGTGTAGTTGATTTTTCTACCATGTAGTATCAGTTTTTCGAAATTTTCACTCAATACGACACACTAGGGATTGCTGGGCTTGTGTAATTTAATGAAACTGACCACAGCGGTACGCTGAGCGCGCTTAACATAAACGAGCTGGACAAATTCCTGACATGCTAAATTGCCTTACGGAATTTTCAGGACGACCAGAAGAATTTAGCCACTGGAAGAAGAGTGTAAACAGGATTTTAAGACGTCCGATGTGATCAATAACACCCCTAAGTACTTCGCTAAATTGCACACGTTTAGACATAAAATAGTTGGTGATGCCGACAGCGCCTTGGAAGCGTACAATACTCTACTCGAATGGACGCAATTTCTAAAATGTCTCATAATGCATTATTCGGATAAAAGTAACATACATAGGCCCCTCGAATACCAGTTGACCGATTTGCGCCAGCGCCACGAAGATATCCCGACGTTATACCAAAACCTTCCCCTTATATTAGACAAAATTGCATGTCATGACCAAAGTGACGAGTCCATAAGGACTATGACTAATTCATATAGAGAAAAAGGCCTCAGCCCATTCATAGGAGGGCTAAACGATTTACCTTCTCTACTCAGCATGCGAGAATCGACAACCTTGCCTTAAGCCCGTCAGAAATTAGACAACATGACCTACAGAATGTGCATAATACGCATAAACCAAATAACCAACCATCCCCATGACTTCCTCGATATACTTATTTTAATAAGCAGAGTATTTTACCCTGAATTAAAATTATTCATATTCGCCTACACACAAAATAATGAGGGATTCACACCAAGGTTCAATAACTACGCGAATTACCCCCATATTTCCCTAGGATTTATAAATCATTTCAATACTTCTTTTAATGACAGACCGAACTTGCCACCAAAACCATGAGCCCCGATAGAGTTGGACAAGTCATTATATTCAAGATAAGTTAATTACCAAAATAGACCTAGAGCGTTCCAAGCAATCGATCACCGAAACGTCCACTTTCTCTAAAACTAGCTGAATCTCCAAAAAAAATACAGCGTCATTTCTATGCTAATACAGAAGCAACAAACCCAAACGATTAGCAAGGAGAATCAGATCCGAACGAAATTTATGACGTCGTTTCTCACTATAACAATTATGATACTGCAAAACAAGATGATCTTGATTTTTTAGACTAGCGCCGTCTTCATGACTTCATTATGAATTTTGTACAAGCCGCGGAGTAACAGTAGATTTTTTGATTGATACCAGATCTAATAAGAGTTATATCCAATCAACAATCATTCATACCGATAAAAATGTAATCACAATTTGTCAAAATATAAATATAGCGCAAAAGCCGCGAATATGACACAAAGTTTATAATGTCGGAATTGATATTCAGCAACTTTTACTCAAACAAAATAATAAAATTAATAATATTATTGATAAATGTCGAAACCTTTTCGCCTATCCCGACAAAAAGCTCACCTACACCACTCTCGTAAAAGGTGAAATCCGGACAACAAATAAAACCCCTGTTTACTCCAAACCATACCCGTATCCAATTTCATTAAAAGAAGAAATCGTACGTCAAGTCCAAGGACTTCTTGCTAACGGAATAATAAGAAGATCAAAATGTCTAAATCAGATTCCTCCGGTGAAAAGAAATATCGAAAGCTCGTCGGTTATCTCTAAATTTATTTAGAATCCCTGATAAATACCCAATACCTGATATTAAAGAGGTCCTCTCAAATCATGGAAATAATAAACTATTTACTGTAAGCGATTTAAATAGTGTTTTCATCAGATTCCACTTCGTGAGACAGATATAGAATAAACTACATTTTCCGTAAACAACGGAGCGTATGAATTTCTGGGATTACTTTTTGCTCTTAAAAATATTCCAGCTATATTCCTAGTACTCTTTGGATGATATCCTTCGTCAACATATATGAGTAAGATGCTATCTTTACATTGATGATGTAGTAGTATTCGACACAAACGAACAGAAACACTTTAAAAATATAGAATAAATATTTTAAACTATAGAAATTACAAATATGAAAATCCAATTAGGCAAGAGTACATTTGAAAAGGAGGAAGTAGAATCATTACGATACGTAATCAGCTCAAAGGGGTTATTAATCCTAATCCTAAAGGTACTATCGAAGATTTATCAAGGACTATTCAATAAGCTTAAAAATTAACAGCACTCCTAAGAGGAAAAGTCAGTAATGTCTTCAAACGACACTGAAAGAAAATATAAATAAAATTAGATAACGAAGCCTTAGAAGCATGCAATAAAATAAAAAACACTTTGGTATCAAATGATATAGTCTTAGGGTCGGCTTTAGTATACCGTCCCAGGCTTTCGGGGATAAAATGGGTATGGGTGGATAGAGAAGATCCTCCAGATCCTCCAGCCGCGGGAAACTTATAGTTTTCGAGATATTTACGCTTAAAGTTGAAAATTTCAACTATTTAAAGTACGCATTTTTTCGATTTCAAATGAATTATACTCTTATATTTTTCACTTTTCTATCCAATAACACTTGACTAATTAGTTTTTAGAAATTTTTTTTATATTAGATGCTGCAAAAATAGCTTGATTTCAATATTTAAATCATTCTTCAATTTTATTAATTTTGACAATAACAAAATGGTTGTGAATGTCAAAACACCAGTGTTGCCATACTAATATATTTTGTAAACGAAGAAAAATAAAATAGACAGAGAGATTATACCCTACATACAGGAAACAACGCAAAACGAATTTCTGCGCGTAAAAACCTTGGTACACCCCGGTGTTGGACCGACCAGGGTTATTTTTTTGAAGCGCGGCCAAAGGTCGCCAACGCAAAAAGAATTTCTGCGCGAAAAATATTTTGATACACCCCGAAGGCCGCCATCCCAAAAAGAAGTTCTGCGCAAAAAAACTTTGATACACCCCGGTGTTGGATCGACCAGGGTTATTTGTTTTGAAGCGCGGCCGAAGGCCGCCAACGCAAAAAGGAGTTCTACGCGAAAAGACCTTGTTACGTTCCGGTGTTGGACCGACCAGGGTTATTTTTTTTGAAGCGCGACTGAAGGCCGCCAACGCAAAAAGAAGTTCTACAAGAAAAAGTAATATTGTCATAGAGGGTATAACGTGATACTTAACTTCAATGCTCTGTAATAGTTTATTTCTCTAGGTTTTGGATTCCTGTATTTGGGGTATTATTTGTTTTAATTTCTTTCAGTTCAATTACAAAAGATGTCGATAAGGTAACACTGGTTATTTGACATTTTGCAACCCTTTTGTTATTGTCAGAATTAATAGAATTTAACAATAATTTAATTATTGAATTAAACTATTTTTGCACTATATAATGTAAAATAAATGTGTACAAACGAATTAATGAAGTGTTAGTGAATATAAAAGTGGAAAATATAAGTGTATAATTCATTTGAAATCGAAAAAATGCGTACTTTAAATAGTTGAAATTTTGCACTTTAAAAGTAAATATCTCGAAAACTATAAGTTTCCCGCGGCTATATCTATATCTATTCTTGATCTGGAGGATCTCCTCTATCCGCCCATACCCATTTTATCCCCGAAAGCCTGGGACGGTATACTAAAGTTTTCCCTAGTCTTAACACATCTAAATTTTGAGAAAGATTTTGAACTAACAACCGACGTCTTCGCCTAAATCTATAATTTACAAACCTGATAAAACAAATGTAGTTGCAGACGCCCTTTCAAGAATACTATGTAATAAAAATCAATTCACTACACCTACAATTCATTGCGATGAAAGCTCAAGTCATAATTTAATCCCATGTACAAAAGTTCCAATTAATGTTTTTAAGAATCAAATATTTTTTAAGCATGATGAAATATCTTCATATCAATTTAAGATAATTTTCGCAAATGTTCATATAATTACGGAACCAGAGCACAACGAACAATTACTTGTTCTTACATGAGATACCTTAATCCATCTGTTATAAATGGAAACAAAGAGGAAAGAATGATGGGTCTGATTCAAAACATTTATCCTATTCACTTTAATAATATTAAAAGCTGATACACCAACATCAACATTTGTTGAAAATATTAGCAACGAACAAGAACATGAGAACGTCATATTAAACAAACGATTTATTACGTATTGACGGATAGACGCGGTATAAAGTCAACCAGAAGATCGAAAATAGTTATACTAGGTATTTAATAGTTGCGTTTTATTAATTTATTTTACATTAAAAACTATACCCTACAAATAAACTGATTGCTGGGTTGCTTATAACTTTATATATAAAAATGTAGTAAAGAATTGCCGGCCGGTAATGTTGTTGTAACATTGTACCACATAGTTGTAGCCTGTCGGTAGTGTATGATGTCGCCACAGTAGCCCCCTCCAGACTGGGCGATCGTTTAACCCTGTGTAACGAAAGTAACTTTACGACGTTCTTGCCTAGTTGATATGGTTTTCAGCGCAATGTACCGTACATTAGTTCGGTCGGTGATGCTCCTAGGTCTTGCCTAGGGAAGCCTAGGAGTATAACTTTCGTTGTAGATTTACGTGAGTACCTGCCGGCGACGGCCTTACCTCACGGTGTTCAAAACACAACGGATCAATACAATGCGTTGATCAGCGCCCCAAACAAAACGAGCTTATGCAAGTATTTATTTGGATACCAGTGGCAGTGTGTCTGGGTCCACACTACCATCTTGGTATGATTCGAGGCCGACCTAAAACCTCTTCCGTTTTCGGGTACGGCACCCAGTTACTTGTGTAACTTCTTTTTTTCGAACTGAAAATTCAGTTCTTCCAGCATTTAGGTTTAAACCACAGCCACCACGATACTCCCCAAAGGGCCGAACCCAATGAGCAGATTGAACAGAAGTCCAAGGGCTTTCTGCTCCCCGTGGTACCGGAAAGTCTCCGGTCAGACTGCGTAGCCTAAACTACTGCCAGTTGAGCTACCCATTACTCAAATGACTGGTGACATTTGTCGCTTGAACTTCAAATGTCTTTTTATTTGCTTTTTCATTTAAAGTGTTTCTAATATCAGTTCAAGCTGAGTATTATAGCACTATCACTCCACATACTATGCTGATATTACTGGGCAAAGAATATAATAACAGTCATAGTGCATATTGGCTTTTAGTCGCCTTTTACGACAGGCATGCCTTGCCGCGGGCATATTCTTTCCCCAAACCCGCAGGGGAAAGCCTAGGAGTATAGTCGGCACGAAGTCAGTCCAACGTTCAGAGTTGATGCATAAAATTGATCATTTTAACGTTCGATACCATTTTTCAGATGTGTTATGCCGAGCGAGCTTGTCGGCTCTGTAAATAGGGTGGATGTGAACTGGAACTCCGAATCTTGCAATCCAATTAACGGTGACCGGTTTTTGCGATGGTTGGCGCTGTCATGTTGGGTATGTGAGTCGCCTCTGGCCATTTTGAGAAACGTTCAATGATTGTGAGACAGTAGCGATTACCAGCGTGTAATAGAAAGGGCCCTACGACGTCGACGTTAAGCTGATAGAATCGAGTGTCTCCTGATTCATAGCGTTTAAGAGGCGTAAATGTGTGTCGAGTTATTTTACATCTTTGGCATTGCTCGCAAGCTCTTACGAAAGCTACACTGTCTTTTTGGATTTATGTGGGTTGTTCGTAACACCTCAGACCGAAACATTTTTGTAATGAACGAGTCGCAGACTATTTGTTTGTCGCATCCGCGCTAAAGAGATGAATTAGTGTTGTTCTGCTATGCTTGTTGCGTGAATTTGTGCTATTCTTGAAATATGAATTGGATTAGTTGTTTATGATCGCTATATATGTGACAGGTTCATCCTTCCAGCATGTAATAAAAATGACGGACGGCCATAAACATCGCGCTGAGTTCTGTATCATAAGTTCTGTAACATACCTGAGTGTTGTCGAAGTTTTTTTTTTAGAAGTATGCTAACGCTTCAAAGTTGCTTCCTGTTACCTGGTGCAAAATAGCTCCTGCGGCTATATTCGAGGCGTCGACCCATAGTGACATCTCGGCGTCTTTTGAGGGATGTGTCAAAAGAGAGGCATTCGCGTGTTGGGTTTTACATTTTTCAAACGCTGCTGTCGTAATATCGGTCAATTGGAGATGAGAGCGATCGTTATTTTTGTTTCCAGGGCACATAACTGACAGTGGTATTTGCATTTCGATGGCGTGTGGAATAAATCGTCTGTAGAAGTTAATTGTGGCTAAGAATCGCTTGAAGCCATTGACGGTAGTTGATTTTTCGAGACCTATAATAGCTTGTACGTGTTGCTTTAGTGGTCTTAGACTTGGTAGCGTTGATTCTTAAATTGTGCTTCTGTAGACGTTCAAAGAGTTGGCGAAGGTGGAATAGATGTTCGTCTAGAGATGATGATACTATACAGATATCGTCCATGTACGAAAATACAAAGTCTAGTCTTTGTAGGACTTTGTGTATAAGCCTTTGTAATGTCTGCGCTGCATTTCGATGACCCTAGGGCATGTACAAAAATTCGAATAGGCCGAAAGGTGTGATGATAGCCGTTTTCGGTACGTCTTCTGGATTTACAGGAACTTGATGGAAAGCTTTTTGTAGATCGATTTTGGAAAGTATTGTCTTACCTCTTAAATTGCTAGTGAAATCCTGGATACCTTTCTGGGATTGTAATGGTGCTGAGTGTTCTGAAATCACCACATGGCCGCTATGTACCGTCTGCTCTCTTTACCATGTGAAGAGGACTAGCCCAACTACTTCTCGATGAGCGGCAAATGCCCAGTTTTATTAGACTACCGAATTCTGCCTTAGCCGCTGCCAGTTTATCTGGAGAAAGACATCTTGGTCGTGATGATAAGGGCGGATCGCAAGTTTAAATGTGATGAACTAGTTTGGACCTAGCTGGGCTTCCGAGTTGCGCAAACCGTGTTATACTACCAAACTCTTTAAGTAAGCTCGTATATTCGCAGGATGTGTCAAATGTTTTTACTGATAGGGCTTCGCTACTCACGAGTTTTCCTATTGACGCTACTGATGTTAAGTTGTCGACTAAACGCTTCCTTTTTAAGTCAACCAGTAGCCCATAGTGGCGTATAAAGTCGGCTCCTATAACTTCGCATGTAATGTCAGCGATGAGAAAATTCCAAAGGAGTTCGCGTTTTAGGCCTAAATCGATTTTAAGGAGGACTTCGCCGTATACGGTGATCGGTGTACCGTTCGCTGCGTATAACTTTACCGTCGTTGACTTCATGTTGTTTTGGACGATTTTAGGAATTATGGAGGCGTCGGCTCCGGTGTCTATCAAAAAATTGTATATATATGTATAAAAAATTATAATTATATAGATGTGCGTTGCAGTCTTCGATACGGATAGTAATTTGATTTTCTCCTGGTTGTTGTATGAGCAGGGTTACTAACATAGCTCGTTCGTGTGCGTGGACTCCTGGTGCATATATCGTTGGTGTCTCTGTCAGCTTTGGATGCGGCTTCTCGGTCGTCGCGATTTTATAACTTCCATATGCTTCCTTGACTAAGAGATTTCGTTTCGGATTTCCCGTAATGCTTTGCGTTTGCATCGCTTGTCGAACGTTAGGGCGTGATGATGTTTGCGTGTTATTTTCACCTTGTTGTGTCATCTCAAAACTAACTTTGATTCTTTAGGGCCACCAGTTTTAATGGTTGCGTTTAAAGGTTTTATTAATTTATTTTATAATAAAAGCTGTACTTCACAATTAAACTGATTGCTGCTGGTGAATGCTAATTGTAGGAATGACTCGATTTCACCCATTTTTGACACAGGGTCATCCTGTCATCACAAAAAGATTCTCCCTGAATTTCAATACAAGACCTCACTAATAGACCAATATGTGCAGTATTTGTGCAACTTTTTATTTTGATAACTTCATTGATGTTTGATTGTATGTTGTAAAGGGAAAGAATTAGATGAAATTTAAGTTTGTTATTTGCGAAGTAAGAGTATTTATCATACCATTTCGCCCATTTTCCCAGCGTATAATAGGAATATTTGGCTAACCTGACATATCTATCTCGATAAATTTTAGGTGATACAGACAACCGTTTGGCAAAAAAAATTAACAAAACTAATATACTCGTAGCAACATGCAAGAGTATAAAAATGTTGTGTAAGAATTCAACATTAATTATTCAAAGAAACCGAACTGATTATAATCAAATTTGGTATCTTATAAACTTATGTTTATTTTAAGTCGAAGACTCACTTAGTTTCCATACAACATTTTGCTTCGTTTCGAAAATATTTATTTTAAAGTCAACCTAATTAATTCAAATGAGATATGAGTATGTATGTGATATAAATTCAACCAAACAGCCTGAATTTAATATAATATATAGAATATATTATATGGAAAACAATATTTTAATTAAAAGTAGGTAAATAATGCATCCATTATTTACAATAACAGGTAAGAGTATACACTATAAAGAGATTCTTTCGGAATTTCATTATGATTTCTTACATATTGACCGATAGATGCGGTATAAAGTCAACCGGAAGTTTGAAAATATTCATATTAGGTATATGGGGGATAAGGGAAGTATTGGCTCGATTTAACCCATTTTAGGCACAAGGGCATGCTGTTATCACAAAAACATTCTCTCCGAATTTGAATAGTGAACTCAGCCTGATCTTTATATGAAGAGTCAGATTTTACCCATTTTCACAGTGTATGAAGAAGTAATAAAATAACTTTCGTTTAGCAAGTATGGTTAATTTAGCTTTAGCGGTTTGGAAGATGTGTACATTAAACCGTTTGAGAGCGGAGTCACGTCAAAGTATAGTTATGTATCGTATTTAAGTGCTTAGATATAGCCTCTTATAAGTTTTCGATTAATGGCGTTTAGGAAACACGTGCACGAAGTTTCAGCGAGATATTTCAATATTCACTCAATTTATCGCTTACACGGACATAAACGGATATAAACAACCGTTAGGTGAACAAAAATGTTATAATTTTTAGCAACATGTTGCGAGAGTGTAAAAATTCAACCGAATAATCGGAAGTCATTATATTAGAGACATGAGGTTTTAGCCAAGGTCTAACCAATTCGAAACGTATTCAACACTAAACCTTATTATTTTTAAGAAATCTACTTAATTTCATTAAAATATCACATCACTATCATATTCGTTAATGATCGATATGTACGCTATAAAATTAATTTCACCTATATCCACAGTGTTTAAAGAATTGCTAGAAGGACTTTAGTTAATGCAGTAATTGCACTAAGGCTGCGAGCCACTGAAATACACGATGGGAAATTAAAATTTTCGAAACTATTTGTACATTTAGGTATGTATATTCCATATCATGTTATTTTATTTTAGAGCTATAGAAAAAGAGGAAGTGGATCACTATCGAGCTTTGAGGAAGATAAACATTTTAACCGATACAAGAGACTACATCCCATGATGGCTTCAGCGTTTAAAGTTCTTTACTTTCGTTCGTTTTTACGAAGCGAAAATATTGAAATAAATAACTGCCGAAATATCGGACGATCTTGAAAGGTTTAGAAAGGTTTGATATTTGATAGGTACGAATAGTTCACAGAAAAAATAATTAACGGTGAGTTCGGCAAAGCGGTTTAAATCCAAATGGTTTTCATACAACTCTTATCATATCATAAGTTATGTGGAAGATGGTTTTAAAAAGAAATAACGAAGAAAAAGATATTACTGTAGATTTGAAAGCACTTTATATTAAGAAAAAGCTCGCAACAACTATTCAGATTTATGATAACCTTTAATCAGTACATGAACCCGTTTAGCCATGAATTTGCACCATATAAATTATTAAATATTACTTCTGGTAAGGGTGCACAAATCAAGTCGAAGAATTTCATCTGATGTAAATCTATGTGAGAAACAATTAGAAAACATCGAAACGTAGGTTGCTAGCCAAGTTAAAAAACAAAAACTAGTAAAAGGGGGTGAAGAAACTCAAGAATAAAAATACAGCGAGATCGATTTGGCTAAATATTATTCCAAAGATAAAGCAGATGAATTATTTTGAAATTTAATAACATTTTCATAACAAAATTTTCATTAACTTCTTCTATTAAGAGTTATTATTATATATTATCTACAAGTAATTACAGTAGACAAAAGTTACGTATACTTGCACCGTCTGCCGGAATGTTGAAACCGGAGAAAACGTCGTCCGTTTTAAGAATAAGGTAGTAAAATATTGTATTTAAAAAAATACATTTAAATCAGATTTGTGATTTTTTTTATTCAAATTTTCAAAACGCGCCACCTAGTTACTACTAAGAAAATCGTATTTTTGGGTGTTGCATTTATTGAACGCTTTAGAGTGACCAAACGGCAACATTGTTAAAATATCGGGTATTTTTTTTGAGGTATAGAACTTTAAGTTGGCATTGCTGTTCAAGATGGCCACCGATTTAACAGCTGTCAAGTGATTTATTCTCAGTTTGGTTTGGCAATTCATCATGAGTAGATTCACGCCTGAACAACGCTTGCAAATGGGGCAATTTTATTTCGAAAATAATAGTTCTATGCGGAATACGTATCACGCACTACGTTCATTTTATGACGAAGCGCGCTTCAGGTTGAATGGCTACGTCAACAAACAAAACTGCCGCATTTGGAGTGAAGCTAATCCTCAAGTGTATGTCGAAATACCGTTACATCCAGAAAAACTAACTATTTGGTGCGCTTATGAGCTAATGGAATCATTGGTCCGTACTTCTTCATAAACAATGATGGCCAGAACGTTACAGTCAATGGTGATCGGTATAGAGCCATGATTACTAACTTTTTCATTCCTGAATTGAACAACCATGATGTCCAGGAGCTGTGGTTCCAACAAGATGACACAACATGTCACACAGCTCGTACCACAATCGATCTATTGAAAGAGAGGTTTGGTGACCGCCTAATTTCACGTTTTGGACCTGTGAATTGGCCTCCAAGATCTTGTGATTTAACACCGCTAGACTACTTTCTGTGGGTTATGTAAAGTCATTGGTCTATGCGCATAAGCCACAAACGCTTAACCATTTGGAAGACAACATTCGTCGTATTATTGCCGATATACGGCCACAAATGTGGGAAAAAGTCATCGAAAATTGAACGTCCAGATTGGACTACATCCTAGCCAGCCGTGGAGGTCATATGCCAGAAATCATATTTAAAATGTAATGCCACAAGATTATCTTTCGGATAAATTAAATTCATGTCAATCGAATAATCCATCGTTGTTTTATTGTAATTTAAAGTTCTATACCTCTAAAAAAACCAATTCCTTTCGAATCTGTTTTGCTTAGTAGCTCACGATCTCATACATGCTAAAGAATTTCAATAAAAGTGTCAATGTGTTGTCGTACATTTCAACTTCTTCTTTTTTGAATAGTTGTGAAATCTAAATATGTGTTATTATTTACTAATTTCAATGATCCGATTCTTTTTTGAATACACCCACTGTGCATTGGATTAAAATAATGAAGGATTCTCAGGCTGGTGAATTGCTCGTGTGTACCTCAGTACTGGGCTGAGTTGACTTTTTGCATCAGTTCAGGCTCCACATATATATATGTACATAGAATAATAAACTCACAGACTTGCTAAATTGTGGATTACTCTGTGAGCGTGGTAATTCAAAAGGCGGTATATTTCTTTTATCGATTTTGAAGTTTCGGGGTGGGATAATCCTCCTCCCCATGAACTTAATAATGGGCACTGAGATCTTTCTCTCAAAAATATACTCCGTTCTTAGATACTTGAACCACAGGCTATTAGGTTCTTAGAGTGGAGTTCAACGGAAGCATTTCTGTTATGCGATAAGGTTACTTATACGCAGTTCCATTTATAGTTGCATTACTAAATGTGCTTTCAGTTATGAGAGAGTAATCACCGGGAATTTAAGAATGTGTTTTTACAATTGGTACGTTCTTATTGAAAGCTTGATATAGTACATATTGGTAATTCATTTGATTTATGTAATTACTCGCAACTTCATTTGCGATATTCGTACCCAAAATGTTCGCTGTGAATTTCTTGCCATCCGTGCCCATCTCCTCATAGCCCCTCTCAACCATTTAACTGCTATCCGACGGTGAAGTATACCTGTTCGATTATACTGTTCCAAGTTCTTTCGTATTGGCACAGCAATTTCGTTCCAATCGAATTAAAAACTGGCGTCTGCTTTTTTATAATTTCCTTATCAGATTTCCAGATCTTTTTCTTTATAATAAGATCTTTGTCACATCGTGGGTACTATATATCAACATACATAGTAAATGTAGATGCAAAAACCTAGTACCTACATATGTATGTATGTATCAAGTTGAATACTCGAACGAAAAACGTTGACGAGGTGAGAGGACCTGCAACATTGCAATTCACACAGTCTGCCCGTGGTGCATTCCGGCGCAATGGAGCTACACACCGAATATGTTAAGGAATGAGTATATCAGTATACATGTGTGTAATACAAGTATATGGGAGGCCACTTATGTACGACTTGGGGCATTTATATGTGGTTACGCCGCGTTGGCGTTGGCAGTCAGCGCGCCACTTGTCTTGCTTTTTTGGTAAACTGCAACTGAAATATCCATTAGTTCTGCAACTTTTGCCGATAACTTGAGTTATACGTTCTTAGTATTGTTTTTGTTGTGCATCACTAACTTTTTTATGTTTGTATCGTATCAATTGCGTAACTGCCTTGTCGGAAATTAATATGGATGGTCTACTATTGCACACATAAGGATATTGTACGTAACCTGCTGTAGAATTAGTTGTTTGTTCGTTTACAGTGTTTTTGATTCGTAATTTTTGGGCCCTCTTAAGGTCAAATAATTGGTCAGATTTGTATATCCTGAAGAGGGTACAACGCCTGAAAAGAGTGCCTTTATACATTTGCGAATACTAAAGTATATCATAATAAAAAAAGGTAAAAGCGTTTATTTCGGTTGCACCGAAGCTATAATATCCTTCACAAATACACAACGTTTATTACAAGAACTTGATTCTGATCGTTCAGTTTGTATGGCAGCTATATGTTATAGTGATGCGATCTAAACAATTTCTTCGGAGATTGCTTTATTGCTTTTAATAATTATACATTTTGTGAAGACACCTCGTCAAAAGAAAGAGTTTTACGTATTACGTATGGCAGCTATATGCTATAGTGGTCCGATATCGACGGTTCTTACAAATGTGCAGCTCTTGGTGAGAAAAGGACAGGTGCAAATTTCAGATCGATATCTTAAAAACTGAGGTACTACTTCGTATATATACAGACAGACTGACATGGCTTTATTAATTCAGCTCATCATGCTGATCATTTATGTATATATTTTATATGGTCTCCAACTTTCCAACTGGACAACTAAAGCATATAGCTTTCATACAAACTAAACAATCGGCATCAAGTGCTTATATGAAAAGTTTTTTTATTTCATGAGATATCTCATATAAATTGGGATTGGATTAATGTCTAAGGCAATGGTACAATTTCCGAAAAATTGTTCAGATCGAATCTCTGTAGCATATAACTGTCATACCAACTGAACGATCGGATTCAGGTGATATATATTATTTTATATTTGTGAAAGGTAATATCGCTTCGGTGCAACCGAAATTAACGTATTTTCTTGTTTTAGTGTTGCTACAGTCTGCAGAGTAATAAAATAGTCGAATTTTTTGCAATTCGATATATAATAATATATAAATTTAGGAATGCAATGTTCTTTTTCAATGACAAACAAATCTTGCACTAAATGAATGCTTGGATTCAACTTAGAAACTACTTAGCTCGAAAACGTATATCAAATGAACAAAAAACCTTATTGAATTCTTATTGTTGATTTGAGAAGTTTTTTCTATTCAAACTTCTGTTACGTGAGTTATAACTTCAACTACAGCTTCGCATTCGACAGGGTTCCTCATACTATTTGGATTAATTGACAATATGTTTCTTTACTTTTCTCTACTATAAGACATACATATTAATATATTACCAATTCAGGAGTAAAAGTAAAAAAGTGTTAATAAAATTCAAGATATTGGTAATTTTTACATCAAAACAACTAGAATACTAGTTTTCCCGGTCTAAGGTTACTTTTTTTCTAATAATCCGTTATAATTCTTATAGAACGAAAAAAATAGCTATTCGAGTAGTGCATTGATTGTATTTTTATGACGTGGAACCCTTAATAATAATAATTCTGTAACAAAATCTGTAACAAAATCATATCTGAATTTAGATATTTATTTAGTTTTGAAAACCATAAATTGAAGTTTACCTACAGGGTATTCATTAGTCACCCTCTCACACATGCACTTGTGCTTTCACACTTAGGGATTTATAAAGTATGCAAAGTGCAGTCGACCGCAGCTTCATTCTGTCCGCCATCTACGTCGGTATTTCTTCACACAAGGAACGCGTTATTCGCTTTTGGGTGTCTGTCGCTAAAATTCCTCAGCTCACTACAATTCACCAACAATGACATTCAGTTTTCCGCACCACTTGTCCTTCTATCGCTTGAGCGTCTGTAAGACCAGCGCTTAGCAAGCCAAATACTTCAATTTAATAAATTAATTGGCTTTGCAACAAACTACAAACAACAACAACAGAAACTCCTCGGATACCTTGTTCTACCTTGTTTGGTGCATATATACAGAGCAGTTTTTCACTGCTCCCTTTTGTGGCACTTCATTTTGGGTTGGTGTTTTTTGATCTCCGACTTTTTTGCTCACTCATTTTGATTTTGAAAGAGGTGCACCTCCCATGAAAAGATAGAAATCTTCACTTCAGAGGCGGCAAATTTTACAGGGATCCGCTTACAATTCATTTGCGCCTCTTCCGTCACCAACCAACCAATTAACCGACCGTCAGTTCCATCGTCAGGGCAACCTTCGCTGGCCGCTCGAGTTTGGCGCACTGACGCAAATGCGAATTAAAAGAAAATAAAGAGCATTACCTGAATGCACCCGTTCGTTGTTGGCTATTACTGGTACGCCTGACTGCCTGTCTGGCGAGGCAAAGAAACATACGCAGAGGTATTTGGTCCAAAAACTAAAAGACTTTATGGATTTTCAGCGCCGTTGCCAACGTCTGATATGTGTATGGCTCTATTTTTTTATCAGTTCTTTATCACAATCCCTTATACCTTTCAATGGTTTCCGTCAACGTCTTCAGCTCCGAATTCCTCTGGCTCATTCATTTAGTACTTTTATTACATTTCTGCCACCATCGTCGCAGTCTTTGGGTTAGCATCTCACATTTATGCCATCCTTTGTGCCTCATTGCATTCGGCTTCTTTTTTTTAGCGAATTTAGGTGTTAATGTTTTCATTTTGACCACCCAATTTCAACATTCCACCTAATTGTAAAAGACTTTAAGCGCCTGCTTTCCCGATACCCAAAAACCTGACCAGCCACCTACCCCTCGTCCAGGCCATCAAAAGTGAGGGCGGAATGATTGCGAGTTTTATGTTGCATTGGAGTAACCTTATTTTGTCAGCTTCGCCACATTGCTCATGTGTCCATGCCATTTACGGTCTCAGTTATCTCCATAATCTGCGCGAACAATTCGTTTGTACGTACAGGGACACAGGCACAGACAAACTTAAAAATGCAGCAACAATGATGTATTGGAAGAAGACGTGCCTTAATCGATGACTACTTGGGACGATTGATCAGCTTCCCATCACTCGATTCCCACTTCTGTATATTATAGTACATGGTTACCATTTCTGTAGCTTCGCCATCATTATGTCCCATGTGCTTGGAATGTATTTATACATACAAAATGCCTGTCCCGCAGGAGAACTGTCG
The DNA here is from genome assembly GCF_042242935.1 of Bactrocera oleae. NCBI lineage: Eukaryota > Metazoa > Arthropoda > Insecta > Diptera > Tephritidae > Bactrocera > Bactrocera oleae. Next base: position 19,519,834 of record NC_091540.1, on the reverse strand, counting down.
GGGTCGAGTCACATTCGCTGCAATAATTATTTTCGATGCGAACGCATATGACTGTGGTCTCTATTTACATTTACTTCATTTCGAGCGCCGCTATCTGCCACTTGATGAAAAAAACTAAATGCCCGCGTCGGCAATCGCTAGTAAGGAGTCTAGAAATGTGAGTTGTATACTGTGGACCGGCGCTCTTTTATCCACCAAATATGATATCAACCCAAAAAGAAGCTCTTACCTTAACACCGTCGTCAGACTGCTCATCATGTCGCTTGGGCTCGCAACTTAAGCTTCTCCCACCGCGGCCCCTTGCCCAGAAGCATTGTCTGACCCGAAAAGGAAATTTTCGCTACACATTTCTACATATGTGTAGTATGCGCCAAGGCATTGTTTCTTACACTCGCCAAGCACTGTCGCTTTCTTACTATATCGTGTTCGGTTGGCTGTAACGGGACGGTGGCTGCGAAGATATCAAAGTTATCATTGTGACTTTGTTACCGCCGCAACTGGCTCAACAATAAAAAGTCGGCTACTTTACCGTCGCCATCGCTTGGACGCGCTGTGACGGTACAACATATTCATATGCAACTTCAACTGACTGACTGTGTGGATCCGCGGAGTGTTGGGTCGGTGTGATTGGTATTTCTACCATTGTATTAAGCATTGTCAGTGGCTGGTGTGCAGCCGCATTCAAACTTTGTCTCATCCGCTTTTGTACCACATTTGCAAACTCATAACAATACAATTGTTATTGTTAGTAGACATAATTTTGGAATTTTGCGTTGAAGCTCTGGATGACATCGAATTTCGCGCGAACTTCGGCATTGCGTACTAGCGGAGCTTCTGACGAGTATTTTACCAAAAAGGTGTCGCTGATTGTCTCTAAAAGCGGTGCTTCACCTCACTACTGCTCCGGTTTTGTACCGAACAGATTGGAATTGTGTTAAGGTTGATTCGCCTGTGATGGTGGAATGCATTTTTGTTAGTCCGTTGTCGTGTTTTTGTTTTACCATTTGTGTTTTGAGAGAAATATACAATAGAATTTACGAATATGTAATTATACAATAATTGATTAGTTGCAGGCTTAAAATTCCGTATTTACATTTGGTTAAGTACACACCTGCCTGAAATAATATCCAGATTATTTAAGTAAGCTGTTTTCGATTTTCGTAGCGATTAGAGTACCGAATCGAGCAAACTATAACTGATATTCAAACAAACGGAGAGTATTTGGGGTGGAACACTGCGCTAAACTGACTTCTGACGCATGCGTAATTGTGCTGGTGTTGATTGTCAGGATCGATAAAAGAGAAATATTTTATGGAACGTTAAAAAAAAAAATGTATTTGAAAATTATTGAGAGAAATATTTGTTGTTCAAAAGGAATTTAATATCACATTTGGTTTACAATGTACTCGAGACTGTTATGCTTCATCATACCGAGGAAAATATCAGCAAAATAACAACCAAAGCACGCCTCTAAAGTAAATTGAGGATCTTAATGTCAATATTTTGATTTGAGTCCAGTCAATTCCCGGCTTTTACTACAAAAGAAAACTCGTGGGAGTAGTTGAAAAATATGAGTGTATTCAAAAATATTTTTGTGAGATAAACGGGTAAAAGAGTTAATAAAGTTATTGAAATGATATTGAATTTGTAAAATTCATGACCATTAAAGTAAACTTTTCTTGTCGAAATTGCATGATTACATAGCTTTTCAAAATATATTTTTTTGTTTTTTGTTGCCCTGGATATCTTAGCTACTTATGATATTTTGATGTTTCCATGTGTCCAGATTACGAATTTAGTCATGAACGTATTCACTTTGCTCTTGTTTTCATGTCATACCTTAAATAATATTTGATTCGATTATCGAAAACAAAATATACTTTTACAATTTTGAAAAAATATACTGACAAACTTTCAGACTCTAGGAGAAAATATGAGTGTCAAGTTGGACTATCTCCGCAATCATCTGAAAAAAATGTTGGTTAATCTACAAAATTATAGTAAGGAACAGAGAGTACGGTTTCATCAGGATCTAAAAGTGGTGGAAGGAAGATATCAAAATGGATGAAATAATCATATAATAGCCGTTTACTGCTCGTCCCTAAAAAGATATTGTTAACTAAAATTATAAAATAAGGTTTATTGCAACATCTCAAAAGTTTTTGACGTTTTTCTTGCTGTTTACTTCGATGTATCCCTATTTTTCAAAACAAATCTGACATTATAAATCTATTATTTTCTTTCATGTTTTTTGATTTTTTTTATGTAAAATGGATACAAAGGCTTAAAACAAATGAAAGCAAAGCTTACAAAATCAGTGAAAGTTTCATGAATTGTGGGCACAAATATATCCTAAATCGATCTTAAATCTAGGTCAACAAAGCTACCAGTGTTATCATTTTAATGATGCAATTATGCTCAACATGAGCTCCTTAGGTGATTTGTTTTGATTTGAAATGCTTTCTCTAACAGAAACTTTAACTAAAACTCAATTTCTATTGATTAAGCATATATCTCATGATTTTTTGATGCTTTTCAGGAGTAGACTTGATTCATTGTTCCCATTAAACCATTTGCGTGAATATTTTAAGTTCATTATTCGCAAAATTAAAATTCTTTTAAATGGATATCATATTTTGTATGTCATTCGCTCACTAATTCAGCCCGATTCGTCATACATATGCGCATCCTAAGCCATTGCTATATCTATTTACTCGATGAAGACACGTTGGTCGACTTCTTGGTATGTGTGCGCGTCACATACGGGCGTTGGGGGCATGTGCCCGCCACCTGCCGCCCATGGCGTACGCAGCCAAGTTTTTGCTTTTAATTTATATTATCTTATTTGCGGCACAAACCAAGAGTGGGAAAAAACCTTATTAATATCAATGCAACAAAAATAAAAAATACGAAGAGTGCCGCGGCGGCGTCGAGCGGAATTGCTTTGCGGTTAACAAGTTTCGGCGGCATCGTTAGCATCTTCACACGCCTCACGGGATATCAACACCATTTACCACGCTTTATCTTTATACCTTCGCTTGCTCCGTTTTGCTTTGTTCTTTTTTCGCACGCCCGTGATCCTCTTTCAATTGGATACTTTTTTACAATTTTTCGGAACGAAATATTTTTATACCCCGAGCATAATAAGGGCCAACCAAAAACAATCAGCACGAAGCTGAGAAACAAGAGTGAAAAAGTGCCAACAACATCGATTGGATTCTCGCGAAATTGATAAGCGTCCTTAATCGTCGAGATCGACGGCAGCAGCAACGTCGGCTTTGTTGATTGTGTGTCCATTTCGCGGTTTTTGGGTTTTGGCATTGCCGGCGCTAAGGTTTGACGCCGCATGCCAGACAACGGATAGTGCTTGGCAAGCAGGCAGTTAGGTGTGTGCTGTTGATAGTGCTGCTTGAGGCTGAAAGGTTGTGATCATGCTGGTGTTAAGGTGTCGGTGTGTTGGCACCAACCGCAGACGCTTGACTAGTGGCTGTAAATTATTAAGATGACTAGGTTAGTACATTAATGCCGATGCCAAGCAACGAAATCGAAAGGTATCGCCAGCAATTTACAACAAAAACAACAGCTTCCCTGTCAAAATAGCGTTTTAGACGAGTTAGTCAGCAGTGGCCAGACAAGGGGAAGAACTAGCAGAGATCGTGGAAGAAACTTAATAACTGATAGCTTCGCGGTAGTGCGAGAAGCCTCGGCCACCTATGGTTGTCAGAGGAATTCACATCTTTGAATGGCGTCTCTAGGCAGTTGGGTTCTGTTTTGTTTGCTTTATTTCAATTAATGCCAATTTAACGCCATTGGTGCCATCGGTGACGGATAATTAAAAATTTGCGGCGAGTTAATTGAAACGTTTAGATAACTTAAATGGGCCCATTTCGGATACAAGGAATTCGGTTTCGGAGAAAAGTTTAAAATGAAGTGACTTATCTCCATGAGGTTAAATACAAATGACGTCTCTAGTTTTGGACTTATGTTCTTTTTCTTTCTCTTTCCTTTACAGTGAAATTATATACATTTTATTTTCTACTAAATCGGGCCTCAAACAAGGATTTTCATATAATAATAAGTTTTATTAGAATTAAAATTGTATACAATATATGTACATACAATTGTTCCGATATCCATTTAATCCCTATACTTATAAAAAAGCAAAATAAAGCAGTCTGCTTCCCACATTTCCCCCCCAAGTTCGACGCAATTTTATTTAGGAGTCGTTATAACTTAATCCGGGAAAGCATATTTGCATTGCTCAATTCGTTTTTTTACGTCCTTATTTTTTATCATACTTAGGTCATATCTGCTTCGTTATCTTGTATTTGGTTGTAGATTCCTACTTGTTCTGAGCTCTTTGTTCAATTTTTGTATTGAGCTCTATCTTGATCGTTCTAAGCGGGGAAGGTATTATTACCTTTGCCTTGAATTCTTCTAGAGAGGCACCTGACTTGACCAATTCGTCTGCTTGTTCGTTGCCGAAAATGTTTCTGTGACCGGGAACCCAGATTATGAAAAAGTGGAACTGACCTGCAAGTGAGCTTAAAGCTTTTCTACATTTATTCACTACGCTGAAATTAATGTTTGGCGACGACAAGGCTAGCAAAGTCGCTTGGTTATCTGTGTATATGGTAAAATTCTGAAAGTTCTGTAAAGTTCAACACCAGAGGCGTTTTCTAAGCCGCTTAGAAGATGCTTGCTGAAAGAGAGAAAGATGTCATGATCATTGGAGTAAGCCGCCGTCTCGACGTCCCATGTTTGAGGTTTGTGGACAAAAAAACGCTGCGGAAAAATCATAAAATAATTAACCTATAAATTAGTGAAAAATTTACATTTTTAAACAAAGGCATACCATTTTATATCCTACGTTTTTCTACCAACAAATAATGATAATATTTGCTTAGAAAGCGAGTGTAGTGTTATTTCGACAAGTAGAACTCGAAATTACACCAGATACATATTTTCTCTGATTGTCCTACCTAAGATGTTTTCATTGATAATTGAGCATAAATTAAATACACGTATACTCACAATTTGAAATGCTTCATTACTTATAATTTTGGGGCTCCTTTAGGAGCGGTGCCAGGTTTTAGAGACCGCTGAACAATTAGACACTTCGACCAAAATGATGTGAGTTCTTCAACTAGCCTTAGTCCCGATGAAAAAAGAAAGAAGTAAAAGTTCGGCTAATTCCTACTGGAGAACAAATGGCTACCTATAAACTTGGCAGCTGTTCTGTTCTTATCACCAAAGTATTAAATGAAAACAAATTAATTGGCCAAGCGGCGCCTTCATGTTTACAAAGGTGGCACACTGGCGAACTAAGAGGCTCAGAGCACATTTGTATTTGCACATCTTCGGCAATTGCTGAGAACGCGAGGCAAGGCTGCCGAATGACGAATGTTTTTTTGCCGATCCTTTATTTTCACTTTGTTTGCACATTTGTCGGATCTCACATACATAGTATGTGTTAATACGGACTTAAGTTGCCTATTTACTCTTCGCATAATGATGCCGGCATCATTAAAGCCTCGGTTTCGGTTTTGCATGCGGTTGTTACCTCTGAGCATTGTTACCATTGCCATGCGCCCATTGTTGTATTAGGTGTGCTCTGATATTACCATGGCAATTGTGTACAGTTGTTGTAAGTTAGCATGTTACTAGTTTAAATATTCGCGCACGCGCGTCTGCAACAACAGCAAACCCGGATACAGATGCAAAGTCTTTTGGAGCGCTTCCAACACGAGCTAAAATTCCTATTAAGTGTGAGCGCCGTTGCTTCCAGTGCCACACGGCAAATAATGTACAACGCACTTGTGCAGCGCCACCACCACGAACTAGTGCAAATATTTATTTAACAATTGGTGCAACTGCGCAGCGCTGAAAGGTGGTATATCACATTTGCAGCAGGCTCCCTTGGCATTAAAGTGTGACTTTTGCCTGGTGCTGAGAATAACAGAAGGTGTATGATGCCTCACGGTTTTTCACGTATGCATTGCATTTACGCTTACTTAGCCGTTTACGATCGGGTGTTTGCAAACACTATATACATATGTATAATACAATAGTTTACGATGAACATAATTGATAGTGGATTATGGCAACGCTAGTTTAGCCGACATAAGCTCGCAGAACCTCAAATTAGGCGGTTGTCGTAAGAAACAGCCAACTTTCTGTTCATTCAATATAAGGTATGATTTCATTCCCACAGTCCCTATAATTATTTTGATGGTTGTTGACTTACACGTTTTTATACTTATGCAACTTGTTGCTAAAGAGTATAATACAATAGTTTTGTTCACCTAACGGTTGTTTACATCACCTAAAACTAATCGAGATAGATATGGAATTAAGTATGTATAAATGATCAGGGTGATGAGACGAGTTTTTCCGGGTGACTGTCTGTCCGTCCGTCCGTTTGCCTGTGCAAGCTGTAATTTGAATAAAACTTGAGATATCTTAATGAAACTTGTTACACGTGTTTCTGGGCAAACAAGTAAGGACAAGTTTGTATATGGGTTTAATCGGACCATTGCCACGCCCACAAAACGCCATTAATCAAAAACGTATAAAATGCCCAAACTAAGCTGGAAATTGTGAGATATATAGTTCAAATTTGGTGAGAATCCTTTTCTGATAATACAAGTAGTTTGTCTGAATCTCAAGAATGGATTGAATCGGGTCAATATTTCCCGTAGTCACCATGTACCGAATAAAACGATTTTTCAACTTCTCCTAACGACGGAACTCTCTGCCTAAAAGAGATAAAATCGGGTGAAAATTTGACCTAGCCCCTATATAACTACAAGGTGCGTTCCAGAGTAAACAGGACTTTTAAAAAATAGACAGAACAGATGGTTTTATGGGCAAAATCAATTAATTTTATTCAAAATTGTCTCCTTCTGCTTTAATACAGCTTTTTGCACAGTCCAAAAGCATGTCGAACGAGTGTTTTAGCTCTTTGCCCGGTATGGCCGCCAGTATGCCGGTGCAAGCCTTTTTAATGGCTTTTAACGCTTTCCTTTCATAGGCAAATGCATTTTTCTGAAAAGGTAGAAGTCGCATGGTACCATATCAGGTGAATACGGGGAGTGGTTGATTGTTAAAATGTGATTTTTGGTCAAATAGTCGGCCACAATCGTCCATCGATGAGACGGCGCTTCCATCTTCGCTTCAAAACTCCAAGGTAGAATACCGTATTAACGTTTTGGCCGGGTGGAACAAATTCATTGTGGACAATACCCTTGGAATCATAAAAACAAATCAGCATTGTCTTCACTTTTGACTTCTCCAGGCGCGATTTTTTGGGTTTCGGCTCATTTCTCATTTATGTCTTCACGACCACTTTGAAAACGTTGAAACCACTCGTGCACTTTGCTACGGGATAGGCAATCATCGCCATAAACTTGTTTCATCAATTGAAACGTTTTGGTAAATTTTTACCAATTTTAAAACAAAATTTAATGTTGGCTCTTTGTTCGAAACTCATTTTCGCACCGATGACAAAAACATACTGACACTTAAAACGCAATAACTTCACTTCCAATAGATGAAATGTCATTTTTACTGGAAGTCGATAAAGGATAGCAGATTCTAACGTACTAGTCGACATATAGATGGCGCCACTAGAGTTTACTTTGTTTCTTTTTTACTGTTTACTTTGGAACGCACCTTGTAATATCAGAATTTTCGAACATCCGGCTGACATTACTCCATATAGATTGGTGATGGCGAGGTACCTTAATGAAACCCAGGGACTATTTTTATTTGTACGTGGCATGTTAATAGTATGTGGTATTGGCAAAAATAGATAAAATCCTATATACTACGTACGTAAAGGGTGTTTTTTTTTAAAGGTATAGAACATTAAATTGCAATAAAACAACGATGGATTATTCGATTGACACGAATTTTATTTACCCGAAAGATAATCTTGTGCCATTATATTTTAAATATGGCTTATATATAATATGGTCGGATGTGGTCCAATCTGGACGTCCAATTTTCGATGACTTTTTCCAACATTTTTGGCCGTATATCGACAATAACACGGCGAATTTTGTCTTACAAATTGCATAGACCAATGACTTTACATAACCCACAGAAAGTAGTCTAGCGGTGTTAAATCACAAGATCTTGGAGGCCAATTCACAGGTCCAAAACGTGAAATTAGGCGGTCACCAAACCTCTCTTTCAATAAATCGATTGTGGCACGAGCTGTGTGACATGTTGCGCCGTCTAGTTGGAACCACGGCTCCTGGACAGCATGGTTGTTCAATTCAGGAATGAAAAAGTTAGTTATCATGGCTCTATACCGATCACCATTGACTGTAACGTTCTGGCCATCATCGTTTTTGAAGAAGTACGATTCCACCATCCCATAAAGCGCACCAAACAGTCAGTCACTTGAGGATTAGCTTCACTCCAAATGCGGCAGTTTTGTTTGTTGATGTAGCCATTCATCCAGAAGTGTGCTTCACCTCTAAAAAAAAAAAAAAGAATTATACCTTGAACAGGGCATATTAAATTTGCCACCTCGGAGGCACTATAAAATATATACTTATATAAATGATGAGTTAGACGAACTGAGTCAGTGTAGCCATATCCGTCTGTAATATGGGAACTACTCCTCCAGTTATTGATTTATTGATCTAAGATTTGCCGACTCTCAAATAAGCTGCTCATTTGTCGGAACCGATGTTATAGGACCACTATAATATTTAGCTGCCATACAAATTGATCGATAAAATCATATCCTTCTAGGGATAACTTTTTTATTTGACGAGATATCTACGACATCAGATAAATTTCAGCTATCATGTTCTGAGTGGAGAATGGCCTCTTCGCTTAAGGGCGTTTTATAGTTTTTATTAAAACGTTTAGTGTGTTCGGTTGGCGAAGCATAAAATAACATCTAGGAATCGTGAAACATCTATCGTGGACCTCATTTTTGTGAAAATAGATCTATCTAGATATATGTACTTTTGGTATACAAGATAATATACAAGTATGAAAGAGATACAACAACCCAGGATTAACTTTATGTTTGAAGTGAAGAAAATGTTTATATAGATCACGTTGCCATAATGCTCGAATGTAATAGTCATATGGGTAACATCGATGCTTAAATGACTTTGTTGATCGTTGTAAATTTAGAGTGGAGGGTAACAGGTGCATAAGCTGGTTTTTTATATCATTTGTTTGACCTGACAATATACGCTTTGTTTAGAAGAATAAACAAAATTTTACACGAACTATTAAAGCTACCTATCAGCCTCCGGACAGAAGAAATTTTGTGCACAGAAAAGTTTTTAATAGCCATTAGCCTAATTCGTTTAATGAAAAATAGCAAACTTTCTTTTTAACACAACATACTTCTCCTGAAAAAACAGAATTTCTGCTAAATCCTTTATTCCTTGAGCATAAGATCCCAGTAACGGCACTAACCTAATATGATCGAGATTACAACGATGTCTCATGTCCGCAGGCTTAAATTAAATAAAATTTCAAAATTGATTTTAAAACTAACATTCAGAGCTAATTTGAAGCCACATCAAAGACTTAAATTTACCGTTAAATGTTAAGTACCGCTTGAATGCATAGCGAACAACACTAAAACAATAGGCTTCAGAAAAAAGATCGAATTTCAAGAGCAAGTTGCGATCGCATATAAAGACATCAATTAAATTAATTCTGACATAATGAACAGGCAGAAATAGTTGTTTTTGCCATCACATGAAAAATTAATAAATTAGTAGATGAAACGACTTCGAGATAGACACCGTCGTATCTAAGGTTGAAAACGCCATTTAAAAAAAAATCTATCGATAAAGGGTGTTCGTTTAAAATAAAAATTATTATCTATTAATTATGCACCCGACTTTATTTCAATTGATTTGGAACATTAACGGGTCGATCCGAAATGTAAATAAAAACGATAGACGAATTTGTTGGTTGTGTCTGAAGATATAGAATAGTTGAAGATTTCTATTATAAAACATACAATAAATTACATTTATTACAATAACATGTTTATAAAGTAAATTTCTAAAAAAAAGCTCTAGAGTTTTTCAGGTTTTCGTTTCTTGCAGTTGTCTAATTTGAAAACAATTAAGAGGTTGTAATTGTAATCATTGGTTTGTTAAGTTTAATTAGAATGTACTAGGTATATTACGTTCAAAAAATATCGTTTTAGTTTTCAAAAATGTAGGTAACTTTTATTGGGAAAATCTTTGTAATTATAAAAAATGCATTATTTTGTATAGTTGACGTTTATTCAATACTTGCTCCGATCTCTCGCGTTGTCTATTATAGCCTGAGATCTTTGAAGGCAACTTGCAACTAAATTTTCCATATATTCCACAGGAAGCGACCTCCAGGTATGTTGGAGCAGCCGACTGAAATCTTTTATTGACGTTAAACGTTTTCTAGATATTTTGGGTTACAGAAAAGCCCAAACATTCTCTATTGCAGTGGCGTCTGGTGACTGTGATGGAGAATCTAAAGTAACAATATGGTTTTCTTGTTTCCATTGAGTAAATATTACATTGCAAAGTTGAAGTTTTCCTGTTGCCAATACAACCTTATTTCCATGTGTTTTAATTTTTGAAAGTTGGTGTTTGATCGCAGTACTGTTGAGTTTGATGCCAGAGTTCTGAATTCGGTCCGTACTGTATTTAGAGATATATCGAATTCTTTCTTAAACTAAATTTTTTGAACTTTTCTTAAACTGAGCAGCGGTTTCTTCTCAAAACGGAGAACAATAGTTTTGTCCATACTTTTAGATGTCACGTGATTCCTCCCTCTTCCTGGGTTGTCATCTACCTAAAGTCGTTTTCTTAAAACATTTTTATGTTTTTTTCGCTTTTGAGACACCCTTTAAGCAAAACTTTTAAATTCCGGATTATTCCTAAGTTGCTTATGTGAAATAATAAACACAGTGAGATACTAACTGCTAAGCGCCACCAATGAGTAATGACGCATGCGCTGTTAATCAAAACTGAATGATCGTTTGGCAATCTTCAAGGTCTTCACAATGTTAATTAGTGGGAAACGCGCTAGCGCAAATCTGTGTGGCCAAAATAAAAGAACAAACAAAACTGAGAAGCATTTCGATATGCATGGCGATTCAAACAGCAAAGGAATGAGATACCATGGATGGTGCAAAATATTCATAGACAAAGAAGCGATACAAGATCTCCCAAGCGTCGAGGCCAAGCCAGCTTCCATCCATGATGCAGAAATTAACCCAAAGCAGACCAAAGCAAAAAAAAAAACATGCAAAATAAATAACCGGACCAAATTACTGAGGCTACGGCGCGGACTAAACAAATTAAAAGAAGAACTCGTGGCACAATCATTTCTACACGTACACCTACAGAGTTCTGTGATGTGGTAGACCCGACGATTCGCCTTTGAAACGTTGGCCCGTCGAACGTGCAACGCGGTGCGGTTTTGGGTCGAGATAGCTGGCGTCGAGATCAGAAGGCGTAGATAAAACGCCATTATAAACGAATTGATGCGCGATTATCGGTAGAATTAAGCGCCGGCAACCGGTGAAGATGCTTGACGTGGTTGTGCAGCGATTGCTGTTATTGTTGTTGCCGACGTTGCTGCTGCTCTGGCTACTGCTGTGTTGGAGCTTCCATGGTAGCGGACGCCGTTTGATTGCCTGCCACCTGAGAGATGAGCTGACTCAGACCAAGTGGCAATTGTAGACAGAATTTGTGTTTGCGACGCCCAAAGCTTTGAGTTGAGGAACACTCGCAGACATATCTATATGTGCGTGTGTGAGTTCGACGAAGTGTTGAATGTGACGGCTGGTCCGTTCAGCCTCATCATTGCATGAGGCGGCACTTTTGGAATACATTCACACATATTTCATTGATGAGCAAGCCGAGGCAGGTAAAATCTGATTACCAGATTAGCTGATTAACGCCACCTTAAGCTGAAATGCTAAGGAGGTAGCATTGGATTTGAAACTGGTGTTAAAGTGCTTTAAATTAATTATATATCCATTGGACACTGGGGTACAAACATTGTTTTTATACTCTTGCAACATGTTGCTACAGAGTATAATAGTTTTGTTCACCTAACGGTTGTTTGTATCCCCTAAAACTAATCGAGTTAGATATGGAGTTATATATACATATAGTATGTATATAAATGATCAGGATGATGAAACGAGTTGAATTCCGAGTGGCTGTCTGTCCGTCGGCCTGTGCAACCTGTAATTTGAGTAAAAATTGATATATCGTAATGAAACTTAGTACACTTGTTCCTTGGCAAACAAGTAAAGACAAGTGTGTAAATGGACGTAATCGGACCACTGCTACGCCCACAAAACGCCGTTAATCGAAAACCTATAAATGGGCATAACTAAGTCTTAAATTAAGATACAGAACTCCAATTTGGCAGAACGATTCACATTAAGGAGGGGCACCTGTGTTTTAAAAATCTTTAAAAATTTTCTTATAATAGTGGTGAAATCGGATGATAACCAGACCCACTCATCATATAACGGTTTTGTTAAAAACTACGCTAAGTGCGATAAATCAATAACTAAATACGTCAGAGATATTAAATTTTACATTCACAACGACATATAGGAACAAATTCGACCAATTTCAATCACATTCAGTTTATTTCATTCTTCTGATATCCTATATTACAGTGAGAAAATTAGCGAAATCGCACACATATAACACAACTTTAAATTCCATCTGATATTTTCAATTTTCAGTATATAAATCAAGCCTTTATTAATATATCGAAATAAAAATTTGTACGAATATTGCCTTTATTGTAACCATCTCAGGACCCCAGGGTTTAACTCTGGCTAACTTTTTACAGAAACTATCGGTGAGATATACTTTTGGAATTCGGGAAATGGTTTGAATCGGGTCAATACTTTCCTTAGCCCATATATACCTAATATAAAGATTTTTCAAATTCCGGTTGACCACATATGTATATCGGCCAATATGGGAGTTATTTTAATGAAATTGAGAGAGCGTATTGTGTATTGTGCCTAAAATGGATTAAAATTTGCCTTAGCTCCCATATAATTGATATTCAGGATTTTGAAACGTCCGGCTATTGTAATGATAATAGTATTTAAATAATTGTAATGGAAAGTTTCCTTTGTTTGATATTTGTAAGGTTAGCCGAACTTTTTCTGTTAATCCTGGCCTCCGAAACCTTTAACTCCTTATCGAACGGCTGCCGAAGAAGCTAACGAAAAACTTCACATGTGTAAAATACTCTTGCAAGTTAAGTAAAGAATAAAGTCATGAAAAAGGGAAAACCGTTCATCGTTTTATGATAGAATACCTTCATTTGAAAGTCTAAGCTAAGCCAATATCAAAGTCGATGGTGATTTCACTTAGATTACCTTGGATTTCTTGTTATACTCACTTGCACTCTTTGTTATATTTTTTTTTTTTGAAAATAATTTAAAAGTTGAAAAGTCCACTTTATTATATTTTTTTTAAGAGTAATTTATTATTTGAAAAGTTCACTTTATAAAAAAGAAAATAGTTAATAATTTAACAACTTCACTTTCACTTTTTTTTATAGGACCAGAAAAAAAACCACACTGCGGGAACGTATTAAAGTCGAACCTTATAGGTCAATCGAAAAGAGAGCCCATCCTGGTCTGCCTAATTCCTTTTGATCATTTGGTGGTGAAAAAGACGATGGTTGAAGTGTGGGTGTATAGTGTGGTGTATGTTGTTGCATTGTGTTGTGTTGTATTGTATGATGTTGTACGGTGGGTTGTAAGCTTAGTTGCAAAATGTCGCAGGATCAGAAGTCGCATGAACAGTCGATATTGTTGCTTCCCTTCAATTATTCAATCTATGGAATATGAATTTATGGAAAAAATGTTGGAGTCACCCAAAGATTGCTATGACGTCATTAGAATACGAGGAAAAAGAAGGAAACACAAAATTTATTCAAGTGAGAGAAGAAAATATTTCATAATGTTAATACTTTTTTATAGGTTTTTAATAAACTATACTAGAAAATTTCGTGACTCAAAAATAAATCGGAACAGTATTTATAATAATGAATAAATGGAAACTATATTGCTTACATGGAATAAACTAGTATCCTATTTAATTTGTGTGCACAAGTGCTCAATCGGATTGAGATGTAGACTCAGACTCATGGGAAAAACGATTTCCTTGTAAAGAAATCACCTTCTTACAACCAGCGCCGTAAGCTCTGGGTATTTGACGTTCAAGAAGGTAAACCTTGATGGTAAATATAATTTGTCGAGTGTTCATTTTAGAACTCATATCTGAAATAAACCAAAAAAATCTTGCGCATACAAAGGCTCCGCAAATCCGTACTCGATTTCTACCATATCTTACATTACCAACAAATTTAAACATACCTATCTTTCTCAGTCAGTATAAATAACGTTGTTTGGTAACGCTATTATGAAAGAATGTTTGATTAGTGTAAAAAAATTGTGTCGCCAGTTTGTTAGTGAGAGTAAAATTTCTTCATTTTTACCTTACTTGGTTTTGGCTGATTCAAAAACTATGATTGCAACTCTTGACTACGGATTTTGGAAAGCCTCTCTTCTGCTAGACATAGATAGCTGCATAACAAATACGAAAGCGGTCAGTGCTCGGAAAGGATCACATGCAATTTAAGATCCCAATTTACATTTTTGGTAACCAGTAATCTATTGTCCGATTTATCTACTTTTATATTTCTATTGTTTACAAATATTTCCCTTCGTAATTCCAGCCCTTAATCAGCTGATCCCTCAGCTTAAAACACACTGAAGAAATGCGAAATCAATTTTGCTGTGATAATTCTGTCAATAACTTCTATCAGCATAGACTTTGCTGTGCTGATCCGCTTACGGTAAAAATGATTGAACTATTGCAAATGTCAAAATATTTTCACAACTCACGAAATGCCAATGAACTGTCGAAATCGCTAGATCTGCGAATTTCACGGGCAATTAAGTGGTTATAACAGCAACAGTGAGCGTAGGAAAAGAGAATGAATAAAATAAATGGATAAACACACACACCCATACTACATACCCAGATGCACAAACATCGTGTCGGATTCAATTAATTATGGGTTCAGGTAAATTAAGTGAACTCAAACAATTGCATCGAATTGTGAAATTGTGTGAAAACAGGGAATCATCAATATCGACGTACACACACTTACACATACCCGAAGGAATCTATACATACAGTTGAATGTAGGTAACCTCAAATTGCATAAGTAGGTATGTACTTGGATGTTGCAAATAAATATATATGTATATATGATTATGTGTATTTGGGTAGGTAGAAATGAGGACCAGATGAGACTGCCGAAGTGACAATGAAAGAGCAATTGCTGGCATTCATTGATTGATTACTCAATTATTAAAGTGTTGCTGAGTAATGGGGATAAGGGATGAGCGAAGTGACGTTAAATATTGTGCACATGGCCGATATTGAAAGTTGTCAGCACATGGCGTTTGTATACCGTTGGTTTTATATCCTTACGTCGCGACCAGGAAAAATTAAAAATAAGTAGAATGTTTTCAATATTGCATTTTCGCAACATGTGGCTGCAGAGTAAACTAGTTTTAATTCGTCTAGCGGTCGTCTAACACCTAAAACTAATGTAAATAGATATAGAGTTATTTATACAAAAACAAATGATCAGGATGACGCAACGACTTGAATTCTGTGTGACTAGCTGTCCGTCTGTCTATTCCGCCCGTGCAAGCGATATCTTCAGTAAAAATTTAAATATTTTGGTATTCAAGGTATGTTGGTATTGCAGATGGTTGTATCGGACTCTTGTTACGCCCGAAAAATTCCGTTAATGAAAAACTTCTAAAGTGCTATAACTACGCTCCAAATTAAGATACAAAACTGTAGTTCTGTAAATGGGGTTGGTGGTAGAGAGGGGTATCAGTATGCTGCAAATTGAAAAAAACGGGAATCTCACGAACTTCTAAAATAAAATGAACAAAACTTACCGAGGTTGAATCTTACTAGCAGCTCCTCAAACAGTGTGAAAATTGGTGGAATCGAATGATTCCCCGATAACTCACTAATAAGTAAGTCAGAACCATTAAATTTCAAAGCCAACATTTAAGGTTTGAAAAGAATCAGTGTAAAAATCGGACCAAAGACATGGCACCGCCCACTTGTAGGCTTCCTTCATATATATCAGAATTTTGAAATCCGTCTGATGCTTTTACTTTACAGTATATTGATTAAACTAAGCACCAATGAAGTTATTGGAATAAAATTTTGCATGAATAGCGGTTTCCAGGTCAGCTTACTCACAACTAAAAATTTACGAAATCATATACCCAATATATTATATTTTATTTAGCCCCTTTGGTTAAGTTTATATCCTATATATTTCATTTGCGGTTGAATAAATATAGATATCTCGGAATTGAAGCAAAATGAAATAATGAAACATATTGATGTTAAGACTTGTAATATAAGTTATTAAGAAGCCAAATGTGATTATATACCATTTACTATTACTTCGAATAGGGAATGTCGAATTCTTACTCAATGAGTTTGCCACGTAATTGGTAACACCCAGGAGGAGACGTAGTATGACGAGTGTTTAGTAAATTTAGCCATGCTCGTCTGTCTGTCCGTCTGTTCGATTGCCTGAAATTACGCGAACTAGTCCCTCGATTTTTTTGATATTGATCTGATATTTTGCACACATCCTTTCCTCTCCAAAAAGTTGTTCATTTGTGAGAACCGCCGATATCGGACCACTATAGCATATAGCTGCCATACAAACTGAGCGATTAAAATCCAGTTCTTGTATATTAAACTTTTTTATTTGACAATATATCTTCACGAAATTTGGCATGGATTACTGACCAAGGCAAAGGTATAATCTCCGAACAAATTTTCAAGATCAGACCACTATACCATATGACTACCATACAAAATGACTGATTAAAATCAAGTTCTTGTATAAAATATATGTATTTGTTAAGGGTATTATAGATTCAATGCAACCGAAGTAAAGGTGTTTTCTTGTTTAATATTTAATCTATCTATCTATCTATCATACATTTAGGTTTTTGGTCATATGTCATACATTTAACCATCTTACAACGTCTATACTAAATATAATTAAAAGCTTCAGAGCACCTGTTAACAAACTATCATTTACTCCAACTTCACTTACTTTAAGCATCGTAAGCGTTAGTCATGGACACATCGTTTTCGTTGATGACACATCGTTGTAAGCGCCTTTGCTGTCACAACGCCCAGCAGCTGCAAACCGCTTAATAACTGCAGCAACAACGCAAACAACAGCACATATTAAATATAACCCGGCCGCTCGTAAAGTCGCTGACAAGTCGGAGCGTACGACAGCGAGCCAAGAGAACACTTTTATGTTTATATGCGGACCGGTGAGTGCGGAGGCTTCTTATTGATTTTATAATTAAGCGTTGTCGTTAAATTTAATGATTTGAAACAATTTCTTTCGTTTCGCGGACGTTTTAATTAAGTTGTTTAAAAACAAACACATCGAGCCCTCCACAAGGACCCATATGTGCTCGAGTGCACCTATATGTATGTATGGTATATGTGTGGGTGTCCACATTTTAATGAAAATATTGCAGTTAATAGTCGTGGAGATGTGGAAGAGGTTTTTGTGAGAATAACATCGAGAGCACATTTTATTAAAAACCATTTAATGACTATTCAAAGTTCATTTCCAGTTAAGAAGTAGGGTTTTAGAAAATAATTATGTATTTGAAATCCACATGAATTAAATATGGCTTTGGGTTTCAAAAGAACGATATTTAAAGTTACTAATTTATGCCCGAAAACTTTTTTTAACTTTCATTGTTTTAGCAAGAAGCACGGGTACGTATTTAATATGCCCTTCGATAATGTTATCAAACACTTTTTATATAATCTATCTTTTTAATATTAACTGTTAAGTAATAAGCTTCGCATACTGAAAGTGACATAGAAGTTTGGGCTTTATTTATCAATAGTATGAACCCAACATTTAGCTCTTCGTTTATTACCATACCTTTTGAGGGACTCTCTTATACGATTGAATCGACAAACATAATAAATTTTTCAAAGTGTTCGGTTACTGTAAAATATATGACCACGCTCCCAACTATGACCATGCTCATGATTTATGACACCAAAAAACAATAATTAATCATCATAAATAGGCAAATAATGATACATTTTATAGCTACATTGGGAGTAAATAGTGTTGGTTTGCCATCATCAACGAGTTGACACTTCACGGAGCAATTTAGAGATGTCTTCTAATTTAGAGTTTTTAACACATCTTGACTTTGAAAACAAAATCCAATTGAAATTATATACAAATTATAATTTTTAGGCTTCAAAAACTCAAGCGGAAGTTGAGGCTTACACCTAATATCTTTTACACTTAACCTGAACAGGGTTAAGTTTGCCGATATAGTTTAACGATCAATATCATATCTTTCTAGGGAAACAATCCGAATACTTTGAGTGATTTTGTTAAATAAATTTAATTTTACAATAATAAGACGCATGAGTTGTCCACAGGCGGCTTAAACTTTATTGAAGATAATCCTTTTCTTGTATCGCTGCACAGTGGAGCGCAGTGGCGGGGCTTTGTTAAAAACTTCGAAGAATATAATATAACAAATTTTGGGTTACTTTTATTAGAGTTATTATAAGCAAATACTTTATCAATTATTTCGATAATTTTATTGTTTTGAATGAATTTCTTTATTTTTTTACAATCCAAATATACAAAAACTATGAGAAAGTATCAAATGTTAGGTGTAATTCTTCGTTTTTTTATGACATAAATACAATAAATTTGTTACAAAATTATTCCAATTCAGAGCTTTTGAACATAAGGCAGTCCGGTAAATCGTTCGCATGTAAAAGAAGCTGCTTGACCTCATCATCTATATGAATGTATTTTTTAGAAAATTTCGAGGTACTCTGAGATTTTGAGGTTATGAGAGCGTCCGGAAAAACTAATAGAGCAAGCATTAAGTCTTCCTTGATGTATAGTCTCGAGGTTTTACGAGTGTGGTTCAGCTTATAATAGCGTAAATCTTTTATTTTCGTTTCAAGCGCCTCTTCTGACATCATTCATATTGGTAACAAAACTTTTTCAATAATACTTGTATCTGCGCCATGTATTAAAATTTTATGAATCAATTGAGGTATAAAACCAGGGGTACCAAGGCGTATGCCATTGGGGTAATACTTTTTATTTTTAACCAAAATATTGTAGCTCAGATAACTATTGAAGTTTCGTTTTTTAGCCAATTCGCAAACAATTCTGTTTTCCAGCCCTGTAAAGATTTACACGCGCTGCTACCAAAACAATGCCATGATCAAGTGACTCGTTTTCCACTTATCCACCAATTTACTAACAAAATTTCCTTACTCTTTTTGAATTTGTTGGTATTGTTCTGCGTTAAATTTTGAGGTATCAATAACGTTAGGAAACACATGATTTGCAACCGCCAAAAATTTGTTTGTTGGTACTGATCCGCTGTGTCAAATCAAAAGAAGTAAAGAAGGGATAAGTTCGAGAATAACCCAACATTTTATACTCTTACAACTTGCCAGGATAAAAGCCGGGGAAATAACTTCAGATGTTGGAAAAACTTTATATTAAGAAATGTAACAAATATAATATCTTTAACTTCATTGTTTGACGAAATGGTGAATGGATTGCAATCAAATTTGGTATCATATTAACTTATTTTGAAGGTCATAGATTCAATTATTATACTCTCGCAACCTGTTGCTACAGAGTATAATAGTTTTGTTCACCAAACGGTTGTTTGTATCACCTAAAACTAATCGAGTTAGATATAGGGCTATATATATATATAAATGATCAGGATGAAGAGACGAGTTGAAATCCGGGTGACTGTCTGTCCGTCCGTCCGTCCGTCCGTGCAAGCTCTAACTTGAGTAAAAATTGAGATATCTTTATGAAACTTGGTAGACATGTTTCCTGGTACCGTGAGACGGTTGGTATTGCACGCTCACAAAACGCCATTAATCAAAAACAAGTAAATTGCCATAACTAAGCTCCGCAATAAGATACAAGACTGTTATTTGGTACACAGGATCACATTAGGGAGGGGCATCTGCAGTTAAATTTTTTTTTAAGTGGGCGTGGTCCCACCCCTAATAGGTTTAATGTGCATATCTCCTAAACCGCTAAAGCTATAATAACCAAATTCACTGGGAGCAAATGTTTTTGCACCTTTATTGACGGTGTGAAAATGGGTGAAATCGGGTGACAAGCCCACCCACTCCCCATATAACGGTACTGTTGAAAAATACTAAAACCACGATAAATCAAGCACTAAACACGCCAGAGACATTAAATTTTATCTCTGGGATGGTAAGAGATGACTTTATAGGAACCGCATTCAAAATTTGGCAGAGGGCGTGGCACTGCCCACTTTTGAGTGAAAACCCATATCTTGGGATCTGCTTAACCGATTTCAACCAAATTCAGTGCATAACGTTCTTTTCATATTTCTATGTTATAGTGCGAAAATGGGCGAAATCGGACTACAACCACGCCTATTTCCCATATAATACACCAATGATTATATCGGGGTAAAACTTTACGTGAATAATACATTTAAAGTATGCCGACCTTAGCTCTTCCTTACTTGTTTTTATTACTATATTTAACTACCCGACAGCGAAAGTTATATATACAAAATCAAATCATCAAAACCAAAATCTAAGGCTAAGTTTTCACCCGATTTCATCCATTTTAGGCACAATACTCAATTTCATTAAAAATAACTAGTACATTGGCGGCTGAGAGAAGTATTTCAGATATTTTCGGCAAAATGTCAGCCATGGGATCCATATTTCCGATATCTGCGGGCTTGAATAGTTCTGATCCGATTTTGACAATTTTTGACCTGAGATGGCATACCTTAAAGGAAATATTCGTCCAAATTTTTATCCTGATATATTAATAAGTGCTTGATTTGAGTACTGGAAAGTGAAAAAATCACATGGAATTTAAAGTTGTGTTATATGGGAAGTAGGCGAGGTTACTGTCCGATGTTCCCTATTTTCGTACTGTTACATGGGAATATCATATCAAATCTTATGTACCAAATTTGGTTGAAATTGGTGGAGTAGGTTCGGAGATATGTGATTTCACTTAAATGTGGGCAGTGCCACGCTCATTGTGCACTTTTGACATATCCTCCTATAGAGCCCTACTGTGCAATCCTGGATGTAAAATCTAATGTCTCTGACGCATTTAGTTATTGATTTATCATAGTTTTAGTAGTTTTTACCAAACCCGTTATATGTGGAGTGAGCGGGGTTATCATCCGATTTCACGTATTTTCATGCTGTCGCAATTGGTGTGTGTAAGTTTCGGTGATATAGCTTGAACGGTTTGGTTGAATATATTTCATACATTATACTGTGGCTGGCCCTCATTATTGTGATTTATATCTCAATTTGCGGCTTAATTGTGGAAATTTATAGGTTTTAGATTAATGGCGGCTTGTAGGCCGGTCCGGTTACGCCCATCTAAAATCTTGTTCTTACTTGTTTGCCAAGGAACACGTTTACCAGGTTTGATTAAGATTTTTAAATTTTTACTCAAGTTATTGCATTGAACAGACGGACCGATGGACAGACAGACAGTCACACTCGTTTCAACTCGTCTCATCATCCTGATCATTTATATATAATATATGTAGCCCTTTATCTAATCTAATTTTGGAACGTGACATACATAATAGATCTAATTAACAAACAAACTAAATACTAAGGTGAATCCGGTCGAATTTTCCTAACTTTTATTCCATAATTGCTGAAACATAAGTTAAGTTTGATAGTTGTTCAACAAACTCCGCCAAATCTCCCACTGTACGCTAGATTTATTTGTTTTCAACCAACCATACATCTTTGTATCTTTACATATATACATGTGTATCTATGTTTACAATATCCTCAATTAAGGCCCGTTACAAGCTGTCTGAGCTCAAACTTCGCCTCTGTTAAGGCAAATTTGTTATGTTAAAGTCGGTGTTCGATCGAACAAAATAACAGTTTCTGTAACGAACCACCCCGTAATGCACTTTTAGTTGCCTGGCATGTCGAGGCGGTCGACTCGGGAATTTTTATTCGTTTATACGTATTGTATATACCATGAAACATAGAAACAATTTCTTTCAAGCAGGTTATTATTATTTTCCACAACTTAGAAGATGATGAGTGTAAACTTGGACTCCCAATACTGTTGCAAGCGCATCCTAAGGATCACTTTGCAAAAATCTGATCAAAGCTGAAAAGTTGGGTAATTTAAGAAATCTGAGTGCCTTGTTATAGTCGGACAATTGGAGCGACTTACAAGCTTTAAGCCGATTCCGAACAGTTTTATGAGAAATACAATCGTAAATATATATATTTTTATATTAGTCGAAAGATAGTGGAAAGATCCCAGGATATCGTAGTGCTTACTTCTGGGTGGGTGAGTGAAAGCATTACGTTTTCCAATCAACGACGATAATATTGTCATATTTAATTATGATATCAGTAATAACTTTTTGCATTAATTATTCACTTCGTGTTATGTATTATGTGTAGTTAATACTGTCCTTTTTTAATCAAAAAAGCAACTAAATGGCTCGTGCACCTTCATTTGTATACCAAAAAATTTATATTGACTGCAAATATGGGGCAACGCTTTATTCCCAGTCTGCTTGGGCCCACAAATATACAAATGTTTACAAAGGCAACTTCTAGTTAAAGGTTTCCACTGGGTAAATCATACAAATTTAACAAATTTACTCAAAGTCGAAAGCGTTACCTAGCACCTGCCGGGTGGCAACGGATACCTCAATGCATACAGAAGGGAAGGGATTTAACTGATAATCGGCATAATACTATAAGTAGCACGTTCGTTTCCAGCACATGCTGGCAATACAAGTAAGGCATTTAGTAATGACAGAGACCGGTTGGAAGAGGGAAAGATTGAATGCCGAGTTCTTTGTTGCGGGAGTTAATATTCATAAGACGATTAAATATTTATATTGGGCGACAACGTAATTCAGTGCTCAAGGACACCGGTGATAGGCGGCCTGAAGCAGACACTACGAACGCGGGGACAAGTGTAATCAGCGTCCGTCACCGACGCGAGTAATCAATTAACCGGGAGCGAAATAGAAAAGAACGCTTCTGCGCGCATATGTATATGTCTATTAGTCGGAGGGACCACCGTGCAACCAACGGGCACAACAAAAATAGCGATGCGGTAAAACCTTAGTGGGCACACCGTACGTCTAACAGAAATTTCTCCAAATATGAATCAATGTCAACAGGCATAAAGGCACAGCGTGAGACACAAGAGACACAACACAAACGGTGGCAAACAATGGCATTGGAAGACAGACAAACAGCCGGCCAGTGGAGGTATACACGTAGGCGGCTGGTATCGCTGTGGCCGTTGAATGAATGCTAGTGAAAATAACGAGGATCGGAGAGGAAGTGAATATGTGTCAAGGTGTGCCGCACACATAACCAGCAGCAGACGACATGACGTGAGCGACAATTGGACAAATGGGCATGCGCACCTTGGAAGTGCATTAACGCTGCACTACGAAACGTGAGGACGTGCGGATGTAAAATGTGAAAATGTTTGTTTTTGTTGGCCTAGACACATTTCCTAGAAAATACACCAATCACCCGAAAGCAGCTGAGATACGGACTAAAGAAGTAAGAGGACCTAGGATCTGGCAACGTAATGAAGCAAATAATAAAACGCATTGAACGCGCTCAATATAACCGGATAATTGAGCCTAATAGGATTTTAAGTACGCGCACAATCCCACATATCATAGACAAATTGGTCACCCACAGAGCGTGTTGGCTGTGAGACGCCGCAATGCATTGGCATCGACGCTGTATGAATTGTGTGGATGTGAATGTGAATGCTAGCTGAAATGTGATGTGGGACTGCAATGTAAACAAGTCGATAACAGCGCAAGTCTGGCTTGTCGGTTCGCTTCGAAATCTGTTCCGGTCATTAAATGGGTCGTAAGGCAAGAATATCGGAGACGTTTAATTTGAGCTCGAATGAATTGAATATGAGTCAACTGTCGCCGTTGCGGTTTGTTTATAATTTCTGATTTTTACTTTGGCTTCGCAGAACAACCAACATTGTTTAGTGGTAGTAAGTATATACGAGTATAACCAGTCTATTTGGGCATAAGACATACACCACAAGACAAAAGACGTCATCGCATCGTGGATGATTGTGGCGTCAATAACTGTACCGTGAAAAGCGGGTCAGCTGTTCAATTCTCTTACCAAGCGCGTGTAGAGCTCTGTGAAATGGTTCGAGTACTAGTATAAAAATATACTTATAAACAGAAGTAAGCTATGATTGCTTGTTGTTTAATCCTTTACAAAATTTTTCAGCCTAGAAGTAAAATGAAAGATGTATAATGTAATAGTAGATACGTAGAGACTTTTTCTTTGTATCTTAAGTTTGCCACGAAGTTTGTAACATTTGAGATCTTATAAAATATAAACATTCATATATGATCAGCATGATCATCGATTTAGCCATGCCCGTCTGTGTGTATATACGCGAACCAGACCCCCAGTTTTTGAGATTTCTATCTGAATACAACGTTTTCTTGCCAAGAAGCTACTTATTTGTCAGAACCGCCGATATCGGACCACTAAAGCATACAGCTGTCATAAAAAATTAACGATATGAATTAAGTGCTTGTACTGAAAACTTTTTCGTTTGACGATATTTATCATGGAGTATTGTCCCAAGCACTATAGCATATACCATAGCTGTCATACAAACTGACCGATCAAAATTAAGTCCTTGTAAGGAGTATTTTGTATTTGTGAAGGATATTATAGCTTCGTTGCAAGCAAACCGAAGGGTGCAACGAATCAAGTAGCTCGTATTTGCCAACAAACCCGTGAGTATAAGTCAGCTGGTAGCTTCATCTCGGTTCACTCGTAGGTTGTCTCTACTAATGTTGTTTGTAGAGGCTCACATCAATTGCCCACACATCAACCGGCGGATCAAAGCTATTATAAACTCCTAATCGTACGTGCAACAACAAAGCAAAAATTGCGAAAGGACTAACGAAACAGAAAGGCTGTAAATGGTGATTTTAAAGACTGCGTGCTGTTGATGCTTGACACGGTAGCCAGGCTTAAACTGCAGGATGTTTTTAAATACATATGTGTACGCTTGAAAGTAATTCAGTAGAACACACCTAATGCTAATTGAAAAATGTATAGATTTATATAATCTTGTTAAAAACAAACAAATTTGAAAATTCGATTGGTCATCTATGGGCGAATGTTTGTACAATTTACATTGTTTGAAAACACATTCACTGTCGTACGTGTAATACACTAATTTTAGCAACACGTTTTGTTGACTTTTTTACAAGACACCATTGAACAAATGTTTACTCAAAGTAAATAGCAAGGATGAGGAGATAGGTTTTAAATTTTTTATGATTAAAAACTTGTATAAATCATTGGTATTAATGCTCTGACAATTAAGCCATATATTCTGGCCAATATAATATCTGACCTTAAAATCTTTGGCCTGACTGAGAGGTCATCACAAAAAACTGTCTGTCATATGCTTAGAAAACTAACTTCAAGTTTAATACTGTCAAAGTTTCATGACAATTTTGGAACATGTTTCAAAAATACATCGATTCAAACGGCAAACTGATACTGATCAAGATAATGCAAATGCAATTAGAACAAGTTTCTATTTGTAACAATCAGTAAAACATGGCTACATCATTACATACCTCAGTCCAATCGGCATTCCACTGAATGGTTGTCGTTGGTTGAAAGTCGTCGAAAATTTTCGCCAGTGGTTTTTGGCTTCACTTAGATTTGTTCTCGAACATGGTAAAAAATCAATAGACAATGTGACTTTACCTTATTGGGGAGCCTCGGATTGATAAAATCTAATTTTTCATAAATATATTCAAATTTTGTTTCTAAGAAATGTAACAAACATAAAATCAGGAGTTTCGATTCTCAAATTCACTCAGTCCTAGCGCTTAAAATAAAAAGGTTACGGAAAATCTAAAGATAATATATCCTTAGTTCCAAATCGGTTAATACCAAATAAAATTTTTTCATAAATACTGAGTTTCAAGACTTTCCCACCCTCAGAGAAGTTATAAACGAAGTTTGAAAAAGATTATTATAAAATAAACATTAACAGTAAAACACCGCAATATGTTCCCATAAAAATAAGCAATAAATTACGCGGCGTCGATGTATTCAATGCACTTTAACGCCTTTCGATTAACATTTACGAGGAATTTTGTTAACGAAAGATCCCGAGATTGAAAAGCAACACGAAATTGCTGTCCAATGCAAACGAGCTTGAGTTAAAAAGACTTTTCGGGCGGCAAAACAGTAATGCCAGAAAATGCCAAGTGTAAGCAAGCGCTATGCCGCCTGTTGACTTGGTTTGGTCAGAACCAACAGAAAACGAAACCAAAATCGCAAATTAAACAAAAGAAAACAATAAAAATAAAAACAAAAATTTCGAAAAAGATCAGCAACGACCAAACGAACCGAAACAAAATGCGAAAACCCCATAAATGCATTCAATCAAATGGATTCGCCACCCTCACCAGCGTCTCGACACCATACAGAGCAGTTGAAGCCGCAACTACTATTGAGTGCTGCCACATTACGGACTTTGCATTGCTGCCGATGTTCCAGTCAACACCGATTATTTTGTGTTAAAAGTCGCGACCATCGACCAGCAGCTAATAGCCACCGATCGGCAGTCACAATAATGACCGCGCGTCATTTCAATTGATCCGCCATAACCACTGGCTAAATGGAATGGCCAAAGATGCTGCAGATGAATGTTATGCGTTTCAGGGCAGATCTGTGCATGTATTTATTTCACTCGACGGACAAAAGGAATTTCTTTAGCGTCTGCAAAAAGAGACGACGTTCAGGGAAATATTTCACAGATGATTTATGCGTATTACAATAAGCGACCGATGAGTGACGAACAGACAATCACAACTCCAGAACTAGAGGTAGTTTCAGTTCGACTTACTATATCTGAGCTCAGCAGCACTCTAACTATATTGAAATTGGCGATAAAGGGCGCTAACGTATATAAATTTCACTGATTGAACTAGCTGCGTGAGGCCACATACCTATATGGACAGGGTCAGCATTTACTTGGCGCTGACGCTTCTCGCGCACTGCGAGCAAATGTTTGTCAAGAATTGTGTTGAGTTTTGCACTTTCGCGCATCAGCTTATAGTAGTTAACGATGGAGGCAAATTATGAGACTCATCCTAAACGCTAAATTGATTGTGGTGCAGTCGATAATTGGAATGCAAAAATTTGGTTATCTTGCTGCTAATTTTGCTGTGCCATATTTACTGTGCGTTGTGGTTTCTGTAGTTACAGTCGTATTGTAAGTTTAATAAACGAGGATCTTGTTAGGCGGCGGCGATAATGACTTGCGAAACTCACTGCCGGCAATTGAAGGTGATGATGAAGGCAACACCGTTGGCAGGCGGATTGCCATTGCCGCAATGAAATATATATGCAGTGTCTGCCTGGAAACGGCGGAAAGACAAAAGCCATATTTCTGCACTCTCGAGCTAACCAAGTAAAACGAAAAGTTAATTTAAGTTGTCTGCGCGGCTGCAAGTCATCCAGCATCTGAGAATCTGGTCCAACCTTTTGCATCAACCAGCCAGCGAGCTATTCAACCACATAACTACGCTACGTTGATCAAAAGCCGTGTGCAGTCGATCGAAGTTGTTTCTTATAGAACAAGCTTGTTTAGCCAGCCCGGCAATCAGCCAAGTAAAGTAAGCAGTCAGTCGGTTCAGTTCGGTCTGTTAGTTAGTTAGTCAGTCAATTTGCAAATTATGCGGCTCGTTTGCAGGACTTTGGGCCAAATTTGCCACAAACAATGCCCCTAAGTGTATGTGAATGTTCATATGTTTTACCCTTTTTATGCCACATTTGCCACAAAGAGTTTGTGTTGTGAGGCGCGCCGTAAGCGCCATTGTCCGTTTTCTTTCTCTCAGACACCGCATTGTGCTTTGCTTTTGTCGAGCACCTGACAACATTGGCGTGCAACTAACGGATTGCGGAGGCATCGCCACGGAATTGTGACATGTTTCTACATACAAGGGCACCACCTGCCTGGTTGCGATGGACAAAAATTCGATGACCTAGGTAAATTATACGGCGGCTTTGTGAACAAAGGCATAAACGCAAACTTTAAATGGCGCATTTCTCGGAATTTCAAACGTTTTTGTGAATCTATGGGTTCAGTTTTGCAATCGGTTGTAAGCTGCAGAAAGTTGCTATAGGTGGTTTGGGAAAGGCAGGTGCTCTGACGCGCTGCGAAGATTCGTGCTATTGGCAGCTGTGAACAAACCAGCGGGGTGTATGGCAATAACACGTGCTGCTGCCAGTGTTGCTTAGTTCAATATTCAAATAATGTTGCAGTTATGATCTGACAGGTTTGAATCCCCTGAATGGAATTTCGGATAACTATCCAAAACCAAATTGAAAAGTTAAAGGTGTTGTCTTCAAATTAGAAGAACATATTAATGCTTTTTAGATGAGAATTTGTTAGTCTCGACCGCTCTTCTCTATGCAATACAATAACTACTCAAATACTACTCAAACAACAGCATATTTCCTCCATTGTCTTATGTGGATGAATGATAAAAGAAATAGTCCAACGCTGGATTCCAATCCCTTTTTGGCTGTTAGAAGTGACAAAAGCGATTCGAAGATAAATGGTGATTTTTAAAAATGTGGTTTTCAAGTAGAAATAAAATGCATATAATTAAATGTAATGACCAGGCATTTAGCGTTATTATAAATATAAGGGCTTGCCATTATATTTTAAAAATTATTTCGTGAAAGTGACCGCCACGGCTATCTCGAATAAATTCCAGCAAAGAGGCCCAATTGCTTGCAAACCAAAACTCTCCTACAAAACTTTCATAAAGTGGATAGGCATAGCTCCAATTGTTGCGTGCGATGGCGGGTGGACTCATTTGGGTCTTCTTTGAAACTCTACAATAGCAGTAGTAACAATAGCACTGAAAGGCGTCACTAAGGATGAGCATTATCCACTAGATTAAACGTGGTGCGAAACCAATCCATTATTTAGGCAATAAATTTGCACGATTTGCAAACGTTATTCCGGAGTAAGTATGTTCATTCTAAAATGAAATTTAGAATTCGACATCACTTTTAATATAACATTTTGAAAACAAATTTGCTGTTTTTGTATCAATATTTATTTTTTCGCTGGTTGAAGGAAGTTATTATCAAATTACAATAAGGAACAGTAGGAAGAGATTAGGAGATTGAGTCAAATTCTAAGAAGAATTCAACATAAATTCAAATCAAGTTTAAAGTCTTCTGTCTTATATTATATTAGCGCTAAGATATTAAGTCATGAAGATGATTTACAAGCTGAAACTTCAATATATATACTAATTTATATTGTTTAACCGCTTATCTCTAAAGAACTCTTCCGCACTTTAAATTTAATTCGAATGAAAAAGTAGATTGGAAGTACGTCCACTTCTTATTTTTATACTCTTGCAATATGATGCTACAAAGTATATTTGTTTTATTCACCTAACTAAATTTATGACATAAACCTAATAGAGATAGATGTTGGGGTATATATATTATATATATATATATATATATATATATAAATGATTAGGATGAAGAGGCGAGTGGAAATCCGGGTGACTGTCGGTCCATCCGTCTGTCCTTGCAAGCTGTAACTTGAGTAAACATTGAGATATCTTTATGAACTTGGTCCTTGGCACCATAAGAAGTTGGGCATTCCAGGTGAGCGTAATCGGACCCCTGCAACGTCCACAAACATCAATTAATGTATCGAGAGTTTAAAGTGTGCCACCTTATGACTAAAAATTGTCAAAGTCCAACTAAAACTATTCAAGCCCCAAATACTGAATATGGGAACTCCAGTTCCTACTGCGAACATTTTATCAAAATCGTCTGTTAATCAGTGAGATTATTTATAACATGTTCCCACCAAAAATTTGATTTGATTAGCTTACATTTAATCTCATTACTAATCTAGACTGTTCTCACTGCCGTTGGAGATTTATAAAACAGCTGTGTTTGGCATATAAGAATTCACATCGCTTAATATTAATTAGGAGAAATCATTGTAATGTCGTATTTTGTTAAAAAAGTCGTCTTGTTTTATATATTTTGATATAGTGGAAATACTGGACGAAATTTTTAATTGGGAAGTCGATAACCAGGTGAATTCAGATGTATTGCTTTTAATTTAGTGGTTTCTTTGTTTTAATTTTTTTCTCTTTGTAGTTTCTAATTCAGCTATGATGATAATGTGATAAAGTTTTTACTGACTAACAAATGGCGCTCAATCAGAGTCGCACAGGGAGATTTCGAGTAAATTAACTTCAAATCTTTTCGGTGACGAGATTAACAAGTTTAATTTTTGTATGGCAAAATCTTGTGATTAGGTGTCGGTCGGAACAAGGTATTCGGAGCAAATTCTTTCTTGATAACAGTATGCCTGCATATCAAAATTGGTTGAATCGGATAAATTTATATCGTTCTCGAGCATACCTGAGCAATGTCAAAGGTTAATGCAATAAGCCCAGATCTTTCACCGCCCCCATAATACCCTCTATATCGATTTCCGACTTTTTTAATGAAATTAATTTCACAAGTGGACAAATTTTCTTAAAAATTATAAAATTAGGTTAATGGTTTAGAGCTTAATATGAATGGAGTTGGTCTAGACCTTGGTCTAAACCTCATTTCCTTTATCGACATCAACTTAATATATTATTATTTATTACTTCGGTTGAGATTACATCACATATATCTCATTTGAGAATAATTTTAACACATATATGTAATTTAATTTTTACGAAATTTATAAAAGATAAAGATCTTTTTATACTCTTTTGTGCCATAAAAAATGCCCCTGTGGAGTGGATTATAGCTTTGGTGTAGCCGAGGTTAACGTTTTCTTTTTTAATATAAAGTTTTTTCAACACCTCAATATATTTCCCCTGCTTTGATCCTTGCAAGTTGGAAGAGTATAAAATGTTCTATGACACCCGAACTTAGCCCTTCATTACTTTTTCTATTTTAGATTTTTAAGATAATGATATACTGAATTTAAGATAACTCGATTTCTATAACGTAACTTACTCTTAATTTAAGTTATTTTGATAGCATCTATTGATTCATTTAATTTTTTTTTATATTTTAGGTATTATAACTATAACCGATAAAGAAAAATGTAAATATGACCGATTTATAAGTGTTGCTGTTGAAAAATTACGCCATTCGATCTATGCGGGCTTGTTAGTATTGTTGTTGTTAATATTGATTTGAATCCTTTTGTTTCGCTGTTTCAAACCCACCAATTAGTTTTTCTTTCACATTTTCTAGCTTCCACAACCGATACTTACATTTATATTCTCTTGATGTTTTCATGGCATGCTCTTCAATTTTTTGTAATCTCTCAACCTAAGGTCAATCGACACCTTCCAAACTTTGTTTGTAACATCTGTAACATAACGCTAGCCACTTGACAGAAAGGAACAACACTAACACGCCTGCGCGCGCATTGAACTTATCAAGCGGTGCATGTGTACAGTTGCAACTGATAAAACAACTCAATGATCGGTTAAGTTTTCAGACGTGAAGACACCAGCAGAGAATAACAATCATACGAAGGAATACATTAACCCATTTGAGAATCTTATCAAAACGAGTTGTCAGACGCCTTAGTACTAATGTCCGCGAAAAGATGCGATAAGCACTAAAGTCTGTCCGAAAATCTCAGCTCCTGTCAAAGCATGGCAATCCAACAAACAAAACAAATAAACTGAAGAAACTACAGAAAAACAACAATATGTACATTGGGGCCACGCACAAGGGAAATTATATCAGTACGAGCTGTTGAGCATCATCGTTCTCACAGCCATCAAACAGTGATGCTAATCGTAAAGTCATTTTTTATACCCAAACGAAACGAAACGAAATGAAATGCAATGCGAAGCAATGAAAATGAAGAAGTGAATTGCTGCGCAGTTGAGTGGCGCAGCGCAGAGGGCACGGGATCGGGCGTGAGACTGACAATCGCCTCAGTTTCATTCACGCATGTGAGGTCCGCAGCGGTGCTCATCATCGACAATGCAATGAGATGAGCTAACTAATGGGCAGACGGACACGGGAGATGCATTGTTGTTGCTGCGAAGCGCACGGTCCGTCCTCACTAGGCTTCATACATTGTAGGTACACACACAAGCCGACTTACTGAGAGAGGCATACGTACCTACAGATGTATGTGTGTTGGTGAATTGGTTTAATCGCAAAGTTTTGTGGCTCCGTATTGCGGTGATTGCGTACTTAATTAATGAAGGTTTTTATTGCCTTGTTGCCGCTGCCTTCAAACAGTGTTGGCCAACATCTTTCTGCTGCCACAGAATGATCGCATTTACATTCGCAGGCAGACATTTACGTTATCCTTTGAAGTGCGGCTTTATGGTGTTTTTAAATGGCATTTTGAGAACTTATTTCGAATGGGACCACCACACCTTTATTGCTCACTTTCTATTTGCTGTTTGGACTATGCGAACAACTTCTTTTGCGTTTATTTCTTTTTCTTTGTTTTGTTCTGTTTTTTGACTTTTAGTATTTTCTGGGGTGCATGACTCTACAAACACATATACATGTATACATATGAACAGTAATGTCATGTATGTGACATTTTGGTGAAATCTGCCGCTTTAGTTTCATAGTTGCAAATAAAGAAAAAAATTATACACCCAGACCCACATCAAATTTGCTGTCATTATAATTAATTAATAATTATAGCATTTAAATTGCAGTAATTTAACTTAAAAAATTCATTAGTAAAAAAGGAGAAACGTTAACTTCGGCTGCACCGAAGCTGTAAAATCCTTCGCAGGTGCATATAGGTATAGCATAAAAGGAAAAATATCTTAATTTTGATTTTGATCGGTCACAATATGTTCTGAGATCGCACCGTTGCCTTGGGCAATATCCCTTGCCAAATTTCGTGAAGATAACTAGACATATAAAAGAGTTTCTATACAAAGGCTTGGTTTTGACCGGTCAGTTATATGGCTGCTATATACCTATATACTATAGTTGTCCGATATCGGCGGTTACGACAAACGAGCAGCTTGGTGAGAAAAGGACGTGTAGAAAATATTTGATCGATATTCCAAAAACTGAGGGACTAGTTCGCGTGTATATAGATGAATAGACCGACCTTTGCTTTTTAGCAAGCCCTGGTATAAAAAGTTAAAAAAATTTACTCGCGTTTCCTCTTTTTAACTTAACATATTCATGTCGTGACCCAGAGATAAAAATTTAAATTTTTCCAACGGTCATACATTATATTTCGAAAAATATTTATAATCTTTTCTTGTGCAAGTATACGACGCAAGATATCATTAAACTTGCGAAAACCTGTCTTTCGTTTCCTTTTTAATTTGGTTAAAAAAAAACTTCCGTTCAGCGCTAAATAATATTTTATTGACCCATTTTTTTCCAGCAGATTAATACCTGTCATATTTTTTTATAATAAATAAATTATATAGTAAGAAGCAAAATGTATTTTATTATTTTTTATTGAATTACCTTCGCTAAATTTGCTGTTTTCATCTTAAAATTAGTTCAGAAGAGAGTAGCACGCAAATATCATCATCATCAGGTTGACACATCGATAGTTGAATATTTCAAGCTCTACGTTATTTAATACTGCCGTATAAGTTTTGTTGGGATTCCATTCAGACATTCGGCATAAGGCGATCCTTTTTGTGCCTTCAATAGCAGCTTTGAAATCGCCAAGAAGATGTTACATATAATATATATTTTTCTCGGGTCTCTTCCATATTTGATAAAGGAGTTGATGAATGCGCATTACCAACTACTCGCCGCCGTGTTTAAATAGCTCGGCCAGAAGACTGTCGGCGCCTGCGGCCTTGTTGTTTCTAAGCCGAGCAATGACTATTCGACATTCGTGTTGGTCGGATCATGGTATCACAATGTTGTCGTCAACGCCTGTAGATTCGGGTTCTACTTCCATGCTATCAATAACATTGTTGTCACCCTTCATCTGTCAGCATTTTGATTAAATTTATTTATTTATATTATATTGGGTTAGCAACTAAGTAATTTAAAAAATCAAAGACAATTTTTTCATGGAACTAAATAACTTTATTCTGTAATGTATTGCCCTTTTTGATCAATGACCTTTTGTCATCTTTCAGGCAGCATCATATATGGTGGATGTGGCAAAACATCCTAACCATGCTCCAATAATTTTTGCCGAGTGACCAAAGATGTGTGTGGCCTTGCATTGTCATGATGGAATACAACATCTTCTCGATTTATCAACTCGGGCCGCTTTTCTTCAACTGCATTGTTCAATTGCGTTAGTTATTCAATGTAGACAACAGAATTGATCGTTCGGTTGGGTGGTAAGAGTTCAAAGTAGACAATTTCTTTATAATCCCACCAAACTGATAACAAAAACTTCTTTTGATGAATACCAGCTTTGGATGTTGTTTGAGCTGGTTCACCTGGCCTGCTCCACGATCTTTTCCACTCGATATTGTTGTAAACAACCCATTTTTCATCGCCAGTTATCATTCGTTTTAAAAATGGATAATTTTCATTACGCTTCTTTAGCAAATCGCAGCTGTTAATGCGTTGCGTTAAATGCATTTCTTTCAGCTCGTGAGGAACCCATGTATCGAGTTTTTGAACATAGCCAAGTTGTTTTAAGTGATTTTCAATGCATGTATGTGATACCTGAAGCTTCTCTGCAATCTCACGTGTTGTACTGTGATGATCCGAATCGATTATTGCTTTGCTTTTATCAACTTTAACTGGACGACCAGAGCGTTTTTCATCTTTGAGTGAAAAATCATCAGAACGAAATTTGGCAAACCAATTTTGACACTGCCGTTCTTTTATGTCTTCGTCGCCATAAACAGCACAAAACTTTTTGTGAGCTTATGATGCGTTTTTCCCTTTGCGAAAATAAAAAAAGCAAAATATGACGAAAATGTTCCATTTGATCTTCCATTTTTCAACGAACGCCAAACGAAAACTACGCAACCGATCAAAAATTTTTTTTTTACTGAATGACAGCTGAATTGCCAACTATTAAATAACAAAATGTGTTTTGCATTTGAACTACGCCAGCAAACCTAAAAATTCAACTGAAGCCATCTATGAGCAATTACTTAGTTGCCAACCCAATAGTTTCGAAACCATACCAAGGAATAGGATAGAATTTTATAAAGTTTTGGAAAGACCAGTTCCACTAGAGTGAATGGGAAGCTCCATCTTCATCATAGAATTTGCTTAGGATGTACATGTTGGTGACAAAGTATCTAAAAACTGCACCAGATCTTACAATACCTTCAATGTAGCATAAAGCAATACAGATACTACCATAATTTTGCCGATACAACTTCATGTGTTTCGGTACTCCCGTGTACACGTTCACATACAGAGTCGTCATATTTCGACTAGCAGTACTTAAAGAGCAATTCTTCGGCATCTGGGAAAGAAAATCGCATTAATTAAATGCGAAGTGAAAGAAACTTTCATTTTTATTTTCGCTTCGTTTTTCCTCTTGTCAGAAACCGTAGCTGAGCCGCTATCACCTCTGCGTTCAACAAAGAAGCTCCACAGCGGCTATAGCATTTTCACAACCGCTTCCTCACATGCGTTCAGCCAACTCTTTTCCAAAGCGCCGCTACGGTGAAGCGACCAACGATCCACCAGTACAGTCGCCCATGGCGACAGCGCTGCCGAAAATGCTGATGTGGACCATATTAGCATTAATGTATGCACAGACTCGACTCTCGATTGTCTCGATTCGTTTTTGGTGTTTTCAAAGTTCACTCGAACTTAGTTAACATCACCTCGGTTGCCTTCGCAGCTTGCCCCACGGTCAGATACCACCTTTTAGTGGCGAGTTGTGGACTTTGCTGGTGGTAAGCTTCCTGTGAGGTCCATGCGCCAATACTGCTGCTGTAATACTGCCATATCCACACAATAAAATAATAACAAGAAAAATAGCTGGTGCGTGTTGATAGTGGCAGTAAATCTGGCGTTCATTTCATCCTTTACGCAACAGGACAGCTATTGTTGTCGGTGGCGCTAGAGGTGAGTACTCACTCGTTGGCCTTGCGTTGCTGGTCATCATTGATCAACCTGTATTGGTCATTGCTGGCGCTGGGAATTTCTCACGAGTGTATAAAAACTGTTGCTAATAGTTGTTTTCTTGTCGGCAATTTTCGGTGATGGTGACCACCAAGCGCGTTTGTTGGTCATTAGTGAAACGGAAAGTTGCCGCGGCAATGCCATGCCACCAACTGCCGCACACCACAGAATGTAGCATTGCCAACGATATCAGTTGCATCTTTCGCATTGCGTTGTCGCATGTTAACTTCCTTTTGTTCTTGGCACGTATTGCTCATTTATATGCGTTGTTAACTAACGGTAATGATGGAGTACGTGAAGTGTGGGAAAACTTTTCAAGAATTTAAGATGTAATATTTTACGCATTTCTTCTAGGTTCCAGAGCTAATCATATTCCACAGAAAACGTTTGGGAACCTAACGGTTGCGTTTATCACTTAAGTTTTATATGTATATCGCAATCAGAATGACTAGATTCCCACCCACGAATAGAAGAAATTTCATATTTCTTATACAACTTAAGCCACTTGAACCGAATACGATTGATAAGATTACGTCGCATCACAACTCTCGAATCGGAAGTAAATCAAACAGTTGTATTAGACTCCGTTTACTATGTTCACTCGTTAACAATATACTCCTATAATCTAAATACATGTACTTTCTGGTTAAAATTGAGGTAATATTCGACCTTTAATAATTGGCCCTCATTTCATGAGTGTTTTTCGAATATCACATTAGCCGTTCACAGACAGTAAATCTTCGTAAACTTAAAAGTCTAGGTCGTACGAAAATATGACAAATTTAAGCCGAAAACAGCAAAGAGACAACTGATAAAATAACTCTTTTTTACTTAGAAAAGGAAACAATATGAAAGTAAATTACTGTAAATTCCGGCATAATACACTTATTGTAGTTCCATTAAATCCATTGAAATCGGTATAGTTTTTAATGAAGGGTGGGCGAAGCTGTGCACTCTTTTCATTTATTTTTGGTTTGGTATATATATATTGGAAAGACAAAACAATTGTTTAGATTACAAATAAGGTTTATGTGAAAAATACGATAAAACGTTGCTACTTGAACAGCGGATATCAAACATGGTTGATGTTGGTCACGTGTTTTGTGGACTGTTCCATTAGAAAGACTTATATATCACTTTTTGTTGATATACTCGATTTATATTTATTTAAAATATGACAACCATTCTTAACATTTTCGAAACTAATTCACAAATTCAAATTGAGGTATTTCCATAATGTAATTAAAAGAACGCTCTCTCCACTACCCTGTCCAGCGCAAGTAATTTTCGGTTCCCGCCAGAACTTCAGAAAATATTCCTATTCTAAGAATACATATGCGTAGCTTTGAATTATTATCTCGAAAAATGGAGGGTTACTCATATGACATAGGCGAAATGCACACAGCAAATACACTCCAGACTATATTGATATTATGGGGGGAAAAAATGTCTGGACCCAAACTCCTTCTCATTTTGCCTCTATTTGCGGTAAACTTAGTTTGGATCGTGGAATCACTTACAATATCGATTTCGACGAATTCTAAGATAATAAAGTTTTAAGAAACTCCAATTTAGTTTCTCTGCGATTTCTACTTCACTGATATTTATTGAATAAAGGGAGCTGTGCTAAAACAAACCTTTCTATAATAATTTCATTTATACGCCGCACTTACGTAGCTCGTGTCAAGCAGGTGTTGCGCTGAAAACCAACTGCATCCGAAATTTATAGCACATGTCAGACAATACTCACAAGCATCTACATAGACATGAATTTAGAGTGTGCAGAATTTATTGCCCGGCACATGACTACCCAAAATATATCTGCAATTTTCGTGTGTTCCTTTTGTAGTACATTTTGTTTGCGAATAAAAGCCAAGCACACGACACATCCCCAAAATTAGCGCATGAACATGTCGGTGTCTGAGCCGACGGCTGAACTCCTGCGCAAACATACACAAGGGCCAGCGCTCTGCAACAGCTGCTCTTACGTTAACTTTTTGGCCTCTTTACAGACAAGGAATATGTTTTATTATAAAATCAGACAGTTTGATAAGTTTGTGAAAGAAAGGAATATTAACAGCGAAAAAGAATTATGCGTCTTTATGTTTTGCGAAATATTTTGTTTATTATTTTCGTTCTCAAGTTTGTTTCATATTCGCTTTCAAAAGACTCAAAGGAATGAAGAAATTAATGAAAAACTGTAAGGGTTGCTTTCAAGCGAAAACTAGTTTGCTTGTGAAATAATATGTAAGTTGTTCGATCGTTTCGAAAGTCTAAATACGAAAGGAAGCGTGCGCTCTTTGTTTGCGACTTAAAACATGTGTTCCGGCAACTCCGACACTACGGAATAATTCTTTTTATTAAAAATAAAATGTTTTATTATCTTACGATGGAAGTTAGATTCAGAAGTCACAACAAAAAAAAAACAAAAAACAATATTATAATAAAATAATAGTATAGCGTTTTTTGATTTGTTATAATTTTTACCATTCTTAATAAAATAACTAACTAAAACATAGATCGTGTGGTTTTGATTGAGTCAATATTTTTTCAGAGTTTGTCTTTTTTAACACACTTATTCCGGAACTCGTTTGGAAATCGCGCGATGAAAAATCGCTAATTCGAGCATCCATGGATCGGTTTCTCACCAAATTTTCTATAATGGATAATGCGTATCCTCAGAGACGCCGTACAGTATCAAAGAAGACCCAAATGAGTCCATTCGCCATCGCTCGTAACAATTGGAGCTGTGCCCATCCACTTTGGACAATGAGAAACGGTATAGAGCCATGATTAATGGCTTTTTCGTGCCTGAAGTGGAGGGTTTTGATGTGGAAGACCTTTGATACGGTACCAAAAAGACGGCGCTACATGCAATACAGAAAGAAACTTTTTGTGGGCGCATTATCTCTCGTCGTGGTTCAGTGGGGTGGCCTCTAAAATCGCGACAATCTCCAGCAACGGCGGTCCCTTACTCGAAATCTTTATAATAAAGCTGAATTCTCTGCCATAATATTAAATTATGCGAGGTTTATTTCTTTTTAAACACCACATGTCTACAAACATTTGTTAATTATCAAACTAATTTCAAACGAATTCGGTGTATAAAATTATCTCGACTTTCTTATATTAGATTGTGAAAATAAGCGAAATCGGACTACATCTACTTCCCATAATTTTAAATTCCATGTGATATTTGCACGTTACAGTGTAGAAATCAAGTACCAAAGAAAATATCGGAATAAAACTTTGCACAAATAAAGTCTTTATACCATAGAGCTATATCTCGTTTCAGAATTGTCGAATTTAAATAAAAATGTTTAAGCAATACCCTAATGCCGAATAAGTGGACCTCAGTGTTCGTAGCTAACCTTTTACCAAAACTATTTGTCAATCTGTGAGATACATTATCAAAATTTAAAGGCATTTGTTTCCAAAAAATGTGCCCTTGTGTCAGTAATGGGTAAAATCGGGTCAATATTGCTGCTAACCGCCGTATACCTAATATAAAATTTTCAAATTTTCAAATCGTATATATTGTAATTAATAGTTTAATACCAAAAATGTATGAAATGTGTCAGCGAATTACTCCGACTTCCATAAAATTATTTTCGTTATTTCAGCACAGCTTATACCTAATATTTCGGTTATCGTCATTAAATTACATGAAACAATTGCAGCTATATGCTATAGTGGTCCGATATCGGCGGCTCCGATAAATGAGCAGTTTCTTGTGGAGAAAGAAGTGTGCAAGAAAAGATCGATATTTTAAAAACTTCGCGAATATACAAACAGATGGACATGGCTTAATCGACTAGCTCGTCAATATGATTATTTATATATGTATATATTTTATAAGGTCTCCGACGTTTTCTTCTAGGTAATAATAAAAAAACTAAATTATTACTTCAAACAGGTTTGTTCTGTTATCTGAAGAACTTATGAAATGTAATGAGATTTATGAAATAAATTTTGCACATGATTTTCTCCGACATCCGCATTGACATAAGCATTGTAAGACATTTCTCTCGTTCATAAGACAATAGCCAAACACTCTAAACTCTTTAAAATGGGATAAATGGGAGGACGCAAGTTTTTAAATAACTCAAAGGTGGAGTATGGAATCACTATGTATTATTGGTTTTATCAATACAGCCTTCGGTTGCCCTCGAACATTTAAGTGCTTGCTGCTTTATTTCAATTTAAATGTTTTCGCCTCGCATACAAAGTAATATACACGATATCCGTACAAACGGCAAAGTTTGTGAAGAATGCATGGCTGAAGGTGTTGAGGCGTCTGTCCGTGAATATCACATACATTCAGAGTGCATAAGCTGGCATTTGCACACTACTTGAAAGCAACATATAAAAATGCTGCATAAACAGATACCACTAAATTCAGGCGGCTGTGGCGGCAGCAATTGCAAATCCATATTGGAGCAATTTTATTGGGCACTGATACGACACGCAATTGATCTTTTTGCGATAATCTTGACGCCATGCGACCGCCGAAAGTTGCTCCACAACACATTTATGTAAATGTAGCAAGCATAGGGGTTGCATTCCACTCTACCTGAATTCGTGTTCTATGTGGCGTAAAAGTCGCAGCTCCAAGAAGATTTCGATGCAAAGTTGTTGCACTGCATTATTTATTTCATCTTCACTGTAGACAATGCACCGTGGATCCCTTGTGGCTGGTGCTCTTTCCTATATGCAGGAGTCTTTCAAGGCATGGCACGCCAGAATTGCATTTCTCACACATTTTATTTGCACTATCGGCTGTTGTCGCGTTTTTTATATTCGATTAAATTTTTATTTCAATACTGCTGAAGTTGCTTTGCGGCAAAGTTGGTTACACAATATCATTTTAAGCATTGCCGCAACACTTTGGGTTTTCGCCGCGCGCGTCTATACCGATTGTTAAACAACAACAAAGGGCGCAGCACTCGTTGTGGATGGCTCTGACGCGTCGCAAGTCCTTTGTGTCGCTTCATTGGTTGTCAGAGTATCAATAAATCCTGCACTCCTATGGTATGCACATACATGCAGAGCGGCACGAGGAAAAAGTCCGCTCCAATTTTTTCCATCGACTTTTGTGGCATCTATGGAATTTGGCGCATTCTTACGCTAAAAACCACTGACATTGAGTCAACCAGCTAAGGGCTGCGGCTTCCTTCATCCACCTGCATGCTACATAGTTATCTATAATTCAAGACATAAGTATGTCGCACATTCGCTTAAACACCTCTCTTTTCACCGACGTGCACATGTGGAATTCCTACGCTTTGCGCACCATTAATGCCA
Source organism: Bactrocera oleae (assembly GCF_042242935.1). Lineage (NCBI taxonomy): Eukaryota > Metazoa > Arthropoda > Insecta > Diptera > Tephritidae > Bactrocera > Bactrocera oleae. Next base: position 19,478,162 of record NC_091540.1, on the reverse strand, counting down.
GATTTATTTTGGGAGGTTTGTGCCTTAAGTCTTTTGATACCCTTTAAGCAAATGGCTTGCACTGGATTGAAGCGCATTGCACAAACATACTTGTATATGTACGTACGCAACGGTATATACCCATACAAAGGTTGACACGCAGTTGGTCAGCGCACAAGATTGATGGTACGCAGCGTGGACAATGTTATTTCTAATGGGGTCATTAATTTTGCAGCTTTCGTCGAAGCGTTCGGCAGCCACGGGGCTCTAGTACAAAGGTAGGTGCAAAATCGGCGATGCCTTGGAAATTCGGTTCAGACATTCAGGCATTATTCGTCTCGTTGAAGTATTAATTAATGTCCCTTCAAATTGTGTAAAATGTGCATGTGTTGGTAAATAAAATATTTTTATATCTAATCGGAGCTTGGGACAGACAAAAGTGAGTCATATTTAGAAATAGATAATTTCTCTATACTTTAATAAGTGAATTCGAAATAGGCCTAACTTATGACAATCACTTCAGAACCTGATATGTCTCTGTTGGGTCACCCTAATGACAATTACCTTTGCTCTGGATAAAATACTGTCAAAGTTCTCATTTGTAAGTAAAGTAGTAAATTTTATTAACTACTTACATTCTTACACACACACATACATTAACACATTGTAGTCATAAAACACTTTTTGTATTTGCTCAAATTTTCTATAGAGAACAATATGTATATAAATATGATGAACTTTTAAAATAAATAACTCGCTAATGAATAAGCTAACAAGTCAACAGTCTCAATATAAAATATATGACGTGATATAATATGTATAGTAACGAGAAAGGGACAAAATTGAGAACCCACTGACCTCATGTCTAGTATCATAGATTTAGATATTAGTGTTAAAATGTTTAGTTCTATGATGTTCTGCTGAAATCCTGATATATCTACTATAAAGTCAATCAGAACAAAAGAAAAGTGTATATATTATTTATCAGATTAGTGCTGGAAGAAGGTATGGATTCAAACGTCACATAATTTTGAAATCAATCATTTTACGCTGGGAAAAATATTCTCGATTAATTTCAGTGAGTGGTCTCATACTTTAACGAATATCTGAGGTATTAAGGATACAATTGTTGCGTTATGCAATGTCCAGTAAGAACTCCTACGATTGCGACAAGGTAAACTTCGCTAAGGGCAATTAGTTCAGAAGATCTTCTGCGTTCTACAAGATGCCAATGGAGCTCTCAAACTCGGAGATCGGGAACTCGGTCCCATTCCAACGTGAACGGGACTCGTTGGCTTTGTAGTTGCCAGCGTTTCCGCTATGACCAGGCACCCAAATGACTTTGATGACGAATTTGAAACATAAGGTAAAGCATAATTATTTATTTCAAGTCTAGTTTTGCATAGTAATTACCTGTTAGTTGAGTCTATGTAAGATGAATTAAGTTAAGAAGAGTAAAATATGTAGAGCTCAGAGTTACTACCAGTTATGGTGTGGTAAGTTTTTATATAGTTATTTAAAAGAGGTGAGTTTGAAAATGATAAATTAATTATTTCATACATTTGTGTAAAGTCTGGAATGTCTAAGATTCAAGTTCGCTTTAAACTACAACTATAAATATTGTTTTAATTTAAAATTGGATTTCAAAACTGCTTCCAAGCACTCGGAGTTCTTACCCATGTATATATGTGTATATGCACACATTTATTTGTGAAGCCGCACTACCCAAATGGAACATTTGTGCCATATTTCTACAAATATTTGAATGTATGCGCCGTGTGCACCCAAGTATTCCTTTTGGCTTTACTTTCTGTCTTTTTGCTATCGTATATGTGCGATCGTAATAACTCAATCCCCGGTTAGCATTCGCGTCAAAATATCGTACAAAGCAAAATAAATGGGATATTTAATCATATTATAATTAAGAAACTAATCTTCACACATTCCCTACCACCAGACCTTGCAACATATTCTTGTCATATTTCTTTTTCTGATTTTAAATATGACGTTAATTGAGAAATAATAATAACTGAAATAACGTAATAGAGAACTATGCAAAAATAAAAGCCCTTTAAAACTTTAGAGTTCATTAATTGCTTCCCTAAAATCTGAGATTTAATTAATTATTGTATCTCACAACTTCAGAGTTTCACCATCCGTAGGTTTTGTATGCCGCCTTCATAAAGAATCACTGAACTTTAGTCTCTAGCTCACATTTTCTTCATTTATGGAATTTAAAAACTTCTAAATATTTTTCGAAGGGTATTCTTTTCAATATTTTATTTAATCAACCATAATTATTCCCCAAAATCATAAGCATCATAAGCTTTGAATGATTCCACTAATTTGCCTAACAAATTTTTATACGAGAGCCTCACCTCCTCGGACCACTGAAATTAACATAAACAACTACATTATTAACGGCTGTTAGCTATTACAATAAAAACAGTCCTATGTAGACAACAAGAACAAAAAGACGTATCTATCGCCATTACTATATCGTACAGCTACATGGGTAAACGACGAAAGATGCGGCAGCACACCGGCTACGTGATTCGATTTTAACATTAATAGCTGCAGAACAGATGTACCAGCTGGCGCAAATGACCAGAGCACAGGAATTGCAGCAGCCGACGAGTAGCAAGTGGTATAGCCTTGGCCTAGCGCCTGAGCGCTGAGTGCGCCACAGCGATCGCGGCAAGGATGGGGAGTTGCAACACAACAACAACGTGGGCAAACTCACGATCAAATCGCAGAAAAAACAGTAGTTGCTTGACTTGGCGAACAGGTGCGCAGCTCATGCGAACACTCGGACACACACGGACACGATGGCAATTGCAAAACTATTTACATTGCCCGCGGCCAATAAACAAGTTATCTTACCCACGACTATTATCACCAACATTATCATTATCCTGACTGCATTTTTCAATTTTTTATTGCAACAACAGCCGCTGTGGCGACAACGACAAACTTTCCAGACACACTGGCAGCAGCAATGCGGATGGGAGCAACATTTGCCGCTTCAGCACCAGTAACAGCAACGGAGACGGCAATCGCAAGAACTTACACTGCACGACCATGGCAATGGCAAACTAGCTGGCTAGACAAGTTGTCGATTGACCGACCGGCTGATTGCACAAACAAACAAGCGAGCAGGCAAGCCAACAAACCGGCGAAAAAACAGACAGGCATCGGCAAGACTGACAGACGGACACTAAGGTGGCAAGCTGTCAGTGCAGTGAGCTTGCAGAAGTTATATCACAAGTATGCCGTGGACAGACACAAGTTAAACGATAGTCAGTTGCAACCAGTGATTCCTAGCGGCTGCTGGTGGACAGCAACGGTAGCCAGAAACTGGGGGGAGTTGCAGAAGATGCAACTAAATCTAAGAGCGGTTGCAGCTTCAGTAGCCGAATAGCTGCGGGCCGGTTTCAACGCACCTCTTACTCAGCAAACAACGGCGACTTTAAGTTACTTCGTAAAGTAGCTGCAGTGCCGAAACAAATAAACACAACAAAAGACTCTAACAACTCATTGACAGTGACGTAGTGGAACACTTGAAGAGGACTTGCTGCATCCAGTGGATGTTGTGTGCATAGGCCAAGACGTCTCTGAGTAATGTGCGGTTATGCAGTGGTGTGACGTGCGGGACCGGCCAGTATGTGTGTGAGGCGAGTACGAATAAGTTTGCTTGATCTTCGTGATCTTGTCAGTAAACGATGCTCTTGCCAATTGCGATTCGTATCTGTAGCCGAGAAATTGACTTACAACTTGGAATGTATTTACAAAGGCTTAAGCTGTCTGAATGAAAATTAGAAATTTGATAAGAAATCATGTCTTTAAAACTATACACGCACATAACTTTAGTATACCAAGAAGGAATTTATAGTGATATTAATTAACAGATTTATTAAAATACAGATGCAACAAAGCTATTATACCCTTTACAGGTTCAAGTTTTCGTTACAAGAACTTGATTTTTAACGATCAGTTTGTATGGCAGCAATATGTCATAGTGGTCCGATATCGCTGGTTCCGACATATGAGCAGATTCTTGGGAATAAAAGGTCGTGTGCAAAATTTCAGGTCGATATCTCAGAAAACTGAGGGACTAGTTTACATATATACAGACAGATGGACGGACATGGCTAAATCAACTCAGATCGTCATTTTTTTCTGGGTGTTATAAACTTCGTGGCAAACTTAATATACCCTGTTCAAGGTATAAGAAGTTTCTACTTCACACTATGAAACGAATTATTAGTACTTATAATATTATAAATTAAATAAAAATGCTATTTGATTTGTATGGGTACTATAGGGAGAGACATTTCCCTCTTCAAGTTTCTAACTGTGTAATTTGCAAAATCACGATGTAAAGCTGCTCACTAAGAATACTGGTCGACATCGAGACTCATTAAAAGTTAAAAAACAGTTTTATTTTCAAGCAGGTTTCCCAATGGCTTGTTCATGACGACGCATTGTCTACTCTCACTGCGAGACGCACATTCCAATGGCAATTGTAATAGAAGCAACAACAATATGTACGACTGTTCTTAACAGATTAGATAGATTACACTCATATAAAATATAAATATATATATATGTACTCACATAGCTATATGTAATATATGTATTTGTGCATCTTGAGTGTTTGGGATCGTGAGTTAATAATGCAGTTACTCAACTGATGCACTGGTTCATCAGCAAATGCACGATCATGGAAATCAGTTTGTCGATGAGACGCACAATTACCAAATACCAGGATACCAGGACACAAAACGAAAAAAGAGAAATAAATTATGTTGAACAAGAGAGAACCCCATAAATGAGAATGCGTAGAGTTTTGTGTTCGCTTGGTGTGTGGCATGTTGACCATTTTGACTTCTTTAAATGAATACACACACATGCGCACGCCTACCTATGGGGCCTTGTTGCTGCTGGCGTACTCCTATTTACTATAAAAATTTATAATTATATCTAAACAAATATTTGACCATTCCGGGCTATTTGATACGCGAAGTACAATAACAAAAGCAACAACGATACAACTTCACGGGAACGATAACAATATCCATCCACGGTTTGGACATCTATGACAGTGTTGCCAACGATGCTGTTAACGCAGCACAATCCATCAGCGTGATTGAAGTCGACACGACGGCCAACCAATCGACCAGCCGGCCGGCGTGTCGAACGCTTAGCCAATGTGGTGCAATGCAGTGAATTATGGGAAGCGCGCAACCGCTTCAAACTGTCAACTCAAGGACGGCTTGCCACTCAGCCGTGGCAAGAAGAGCAGATTGGATTGTGAGACTGCGAGACGACGCGACGCGATAAATTCATAGGATTGTGTGAACGTAATCACAAAAAACTGAGGAATGACGGATGCGTTGAAGTGCAGCACGAAAGAATAAGGGAAAATCTTTGTGTGGCAAACGGTATGATGATGTTGCTACATTTGCCACATTGCAGCTTCAGAGATGATCCCGCAAAACACTGCGGCTGGCGGCCTGTCTATGAGTGGCCTATACTTATATGTGCACATATGCGGCAGCACGTTGTTGCAACCATTTGCGGCATGGCGCAAAAGTTGCTACATCAGCATGCGGAACGCATTTGAAGCAGTGCGTCTCCAGTCACCTTGTAGACAACTCGAGTGATGCGAGTCTGTGTGTGTGGGTATGCGAAAGTTGTAAAGATCTCGCTTGTCTGCAATTAAACGGTCGGTATGGCACCAACTAAGAAGGTAAACCTTATTATTCCGTGTGCATTTGTGCAAATGATCGTTATGACTTTAGCGAAAAGGAATGTTGGTTTCTAAATTTTATTCGATTACTTTTGTATTATTCGAGAATTGACATTGAGAGTATATTTTTGAAATTTCTTAGAAAAAATCTAAATTGGTTCAAAATTACATTATTTGTAAAATATGTAGGTATGTTCTCTATGTCTGTCCATAAGGATCTATACAATTTTTGGTTAATGTCACTTCCAAAGTAATAGCCAGCATTTCGGCATCAAGTCCGATGATTATTTAGATACACACTTAAGTGCAATTAAGCAATAAATACTTGTTGAGATTGCTTAGAAAGTAAGGGAGATTTATACGAATTCGCCATCTTATATGGGAGTATGTGAAGATTAAATAACCTTGATCCTTTATAATTGCCACTTCTTTATTTATTTTTTTCTTTTTCATAAGATGTTGATTATCTTGAATTGTCACGTGCTCAACAAAATTTGAACCGATCAATTCGTTAACACAGCTGATTTTTTAGCTTGTGATTTTCAACAAGAAATAAAACGCAAATAATTTAATGTTATGGCCAAGAATTTAGCTTTATTATAAAGATACGGATTGACTAAAAAGGGTCGCCTGCTGGAACACTTTTTGCAGCAATTGTGGCTGTATGTCAGCAGTAATACGCCGAATATTCTCTTTGAGCAACTAAGACTTTCGAAGTCGTCAATCGTCTTGAGCTTATTTACGTAGACAGACGGCTTCACATAACCTCACAAAAAATAGTCCAGCGGTGTTAAATCGCAAGATCTTAGTCGCTACTCCATTGGCCCACAACGCGAAATAATGCGCTCACCAAAAGTTTTCTTGCAATAAATTGATTGTTTGATTGATATGATTCCCTCTGCCCATAAAGCACACCAAACAGTTTCGTTTTGAGGTTGTAACAGCGTTTCAACAACGGTTAGTGGATTATTATCATTCTAGATGCAATATTGTTTATTTAGGTACCCATTTAACTAAAAGCTTCAGTGCTGAACAAAATTTTCTTGTGAAAATCGGGATCGGTGACCATCTTTGAGCGCATTTACCGAAGGATTGTGCTCTTCTGAGGATCCGCATTATCCGTTAGAGTAAACGTGGTGCGAAACCGATCTCGATTTACCGACTCTACTGGCCGATTATGTCGGTTGTATATTGGATGCAGCGCGCAATGCATAGCGGGAAATGAACCCTTATTTTGGCAGTAGATTCGCTCGATTTGCAAACGTTGTTCCGGAGTAAGTCTGTTCGCTAATAAGTCAAACACCAAATTTAGCATATATCAAGTAAAAACTGTCAAAACTACCAACTCTAAAAAATGTATTACCTGATTAAAAACAACACGTCTAAATAAAAACTCGATATTCTCAATGTAATGCGTCAGTACTTCGGCGCGTTATTTCCTCGTCAGTTGATACGTTAATAATCAATAATAATACTGACTTGGGGTATTCGAAATGTCAAAACATTTAGTAAATATCAAAATTGCTCAGCGTTTGCATACCGATCTAAAAGATGACTCCAATTAATTCCTTTTTACATTCTTTCCCCATCATTTTAAGCCATAGGCTTCCCTGCAACTTTATGCAACAAGTTAAATTGCTAAACAGTGTTATCGTCGCCAAAAATCAAAACAAAATTCCAATAAAATTGTCTTTACTAAACTCACAACCAACTATTAAGAGTTCTGTTTATGTACATACGTACTTGTATGTAGTATAATGTACATTCGCAAGTATATTTTTATGATCATTCGATATGATCATTTGACGTACCTCCACATTGTTGGTATTGCACAGTTGCGCAATCACCAGTGACTTTGACTTCGGCTGCGGCTGCGGAGGCGAATTAACTTGTTTTGGTATAAACAGCGGCTATTTTGTGATTTCATAAAGGATGAATTGCCCAAGTTTGGGATTTGGCATGCGCCTGCACAGTGCGACACTCTGCTGATGATTACAAACAGACCTAGCTTTTCGTTGGCCCTTTGGGTTATCAGAAAAGCACCTCAGCGAATCGGTGTCATACTGAGTTTTCAATTTGGCTCAATTTGGTGAAGCCAGTGCACACGCCTTGTCAATAAGGTGCGTTCAAAGGCCGGTGGAAGTTCACTGTACACACATAAGTATACAGCCATGTGGCAAATGCACGTGTGCATCATAGGTTGCAAGTATATAATGGTACAAGTATGGTTTGGCAGACAGCCTTGAAGTTGATGCCGGCGGTTGACACCATGGCAAGGGTTAACAAAATCATCAACAGTGACAACAACTTTTATGCACATCGCTTGAATGCTGTTGGCATCGATGATAAGGTTGTGACCAAGTCAGATGCAACATTGTCAGTACCTTAAATGTAATATTTAAAATATTAATTAGCGGAGAATACAAATAAGACACCAGATCAAATCCATTATATAAATGCGAAACAAAACAGCAATTCAATTAAAAAGGTTAAGTTATAAATTTTTATTGTGGAAATAATAATGGAGAATTCTCAAAGTTTTCGAGGATTATACAATTTATCTAGTTTATAGCATATTTTGAACGAGTCTAAAGAGCGGATCTCTTCGGCATCTGCGATGTACTGCGGACTACACCAAGAATAGCACTTAATGCCACACTCACATAGCATCCGTGGACATTGTCGGCAGGTGCATTGCTGCGAAAGTCGCTCTAAGGCTCAAAAAAGCTGGGTATATGCATTCCTTCAAATGTGGAGTACTGCGTCGCAGATGCTACTCCTAGTAGTTTTCTCCGCTCAAATACCGTCGCGGGATATGTGGCCCGTTAGAAGTCGCTGAAGTGGGGCTTTTTCACGGATTGGTCCAAAGTAGAAGGAGGAGCTTGCTGTAAAGAGCTTAAAATTAGGAAACTAAATATGTGAAGGGTATAAATTGACAGGAAGTTCCGCTAAACAGCTTGTAACAATGACTCTGATAGTTCAGTTTTTGTCTTCGAAGTTGCTCAACGAGCTGCACTTAAGTTAATGTCTCACACATTGGCGGTGCCCATAATGTTGGTGAAGCAAAACCAATTAAAAATGTTACCTCGTTGTTGGTTTCCTTCAACGCGTTGCCCATTGATTTCATGGCTGCCTGAGTGAATTGGCGCTGCATTGTGGCAGCGGTGGTGGTCCAACTGTCTCTCTGACGGCCGCACAAACCGTCACACATACAGATGATTCGAGCGCGCAAACGGCCAATACTAAGCTTGCTGTGAAAATACTAGCTGCCGGCCGCGTTTTCGTCCAAGTTTTCGGGGAAGTTGCTTTAACTTGCCCATACGTTGCTTACACACACAACTACATACTCATATTGGTATTGGCTTGGTAGAACCTGATACAACTTGATATTGAAAATCTCATTTTTATTTTAATGAAATTTTTAACATGATTCTGCTGCCGACCACTTACTGCCCACTGCCGCGAAAGCCGTTGCTATTACCAGTATTCCTGCACCCTCTAAAGCAATGCCATGCATAGACTTGTAGAATTTTATCTTCGCAACTTTTTGCGTTTTCAAAGTCTTTGCTCGTGGCTTGGTAGTGGTTATGTTTGTTTTTGCTGTTGTTGCTGTTCAGCACTTTATATTTGACATGCAACATTTTCACCGCACTGCAGCACCAACACAACTACCGGCACGAACCTGGTGCACTTGCCGGGCCTGCTTGGCCTTCTATACGGGTCCTCGGTCTCTGGTTGTGTGCGTGTGTTTGTGTGGCTTGGATTGTTTGGATTGTTGCTCGTGACCGCACACCGTGATTCCTCATTGGTATTCATTAAAAATTCACTTGTGCGCCTTTGTGCAAAATTGCAATAATACAAAAAAGGTGAATTAAACCAATTCGTATTTTAAAATACTCGTTGCCGGGAATGAGATCATTCGAAAAATTTACGAAATTAGTTCACAAGACTTCACGACATAGCCGCGAGCACTGAAGTCAACAATGCAACAAGAATTCCGCATTAATTTAGTCATCAGGTGATTCCAATGGAACATTGTTGTAAGCGAAGGACTGGGCTCGGTCGACGAAGCACAATTTTTTTAGGCTTCGAAATTTAATTGCATATTCGATATACATATGAGTATTGGATGTGATTCATTGTAATCATTACTTTAGGATACATCTTTTTCTTTTCGGATCAGGTAAGCTTCTCTAATTTATTTAATTCATTTAAACAACAGGCGAATATTTGGATTAGAAAATATAACCAGAACTTAGAATCGAAAAGATCTCGAACCTAAAATAAATATATAAATTCCGAAGTATTGAAAATAGTTTGAACCACGCATCACTCTTGCTGTATTTAGTATCTATTTAAATACTAGTATTATATGTTCGTCCACAGCTTGTGTTGCAAGCGGAGCGAGCATCTCTGCTAATAAACGTACATATCATAACGTACAAGCAGTATGTTCACAATGTTTTAATTTGAATGGGATATCAAAAAATTCGAACGGGAAAGATTTTCCCACATGGGATATTAATTTTCTTAAAAATAATTTTTTACTTTGTCTCTTATGTATGAAGCAAAAAGCGTGATGGGCAAGGAAGGTAAAGTTACTGATCCTTTTGTAATCGTCAAAGAGTTCGCTGCGGGTGGTTCTCCGCTGTGGTTGCAAAAACTACTGTTCTAGAGTGACGGTCTTGTTGGTTTTTACCGCGTCTTCGGTGTTCCATACAAGGTATCATCTACCGTGCCATTTACTTAGGCTTTTACAATACTGCCTATGGTATGTTGCGCGACCCCAAGAACACACCCATTTGCAGCTGGGCTATTACTCAAGTTGTTACAACTGTTGCCGGTATTGTACCCTATCCAAAATCATAAAAAAGCACACTTTGCACTGCCGGGTCACAACTTCAAAGCTAGGTACTGGTGGCGCTTTTGTACTTGTATTATACGATGAAATCAAGAAGGTCTTGTAAAGTAAGAAAGAGATACTATCTAATTGAGCTAAAACAATTATTAAATTTAAATATATAAATCAACTAACTGTTTCCTTGTACAAAATTATAAAATGCTTTGTAACATTCAGTCTGCCGAAGAATCAACGCAGCATGCCGCAGTACATACGCAAAATTGTAATGTTGACGTTAAAAGTTATATACCTTGTTGTATAACTAACTTAATAACATGAGCTTTACCTTTTTAAAATACATTGTGATGCAACCCTCACCCATCGTAACCCTCAAATTTTGCCTCCAGCGACTATTTTCCCTTTCCCACACTTAAAACGTGCCATGGTGGAAAAAGATTTCATTCAAATGAGGAGAAGATGCGAGCATACTCTTATATTGAAAGTCTTGAAATCTTCGTACCGGTATCGAAAACTTGGAGGACCGTTACACACAATTGGTATACTTTAGGATACTGATGAAGTGATATACTACTAATAATCGAATGTACTCTTTAATCAGTAATCATCAAGTGGTTTGAAATTTTTCGGTCAGTCGCCTAATCAGAATTGTAAAAACACTAACGATTTCGTAGAATAACAATAAATCCGCAGAATTTCACTTATACCTTAATCAATCAACCACAAAGCTGAAGTAATATTATCTGACGCAGTTTAGAAAAATACTTTAACATGGAAACAATTATAAAACAAGTAAGGAAGCGCTAAGTTCGGATGTAACCAAACATTTTATACTCTCGCAAAGTTAAATAATATACTCGTTTGAGATTTCTTTGTGGATTGACTGATATTTTCGGTTTGAAGTCAACTATAGGCACTGGGGTCCACATATTCAGTACCTAGGGGCTTTAACAGGTTTGGTTCGATTTTGACAATTTTTGGTCACAAGGTGGCATACTTTAAACGTATTATTCACGCAAAGCTTTACGCCGATATAATTTATTGTTGCTAGATTTGCATACTGTGAATAAATCAGATGGAATTTAAAATGGTGTTACATGGGAAGTAAGCGTGGTTGTATCCGATTTCGCCCATTTTCGTACTATAACATAGAAATATGAGAAGAATATCATGTACCGAATTTGGTTGAAATCGGTTAAGCAGATCCCAAGACATGGGATTTCACCTAAAAGTGAGCGGTGGCACGCCCATTATCTAATTTTGAACGCGGTTCCTATAAAATCATCTTATACCATCCCAGAGATAAAATTTAATATCTCTGGCTTGTTTAGTGCTTGATATATTGCGCTTTTATTAGTTTTTAACAGTACCGTTATATGGGGAGTGGGCGGGGTTGTTACCCGATTTCACCCATTTTCACACCGTCGATAGAGATGCTAAAAACATTTGTTCTCAGTGAATTTTGTTTTTATAGCTTCAGTGATATAGGAGATATGCACATTGAACTTATTAGGGGGTGGGACCACGCCCACTTTAAACAAAATTTAAACTGCAGATGCCCCTCCCTAATGTGATCCTGTATACCAAATAAGAGTCTTGCATCTTGTTGTGGAGCTTAGTTATGGCAATTTATTTGTTTTTGATTAACGGCGTTTTGTGGGCGTGGCAGTGGTCCGATTATGCCCATTTGCAATACAAACCGCCTTACGGTACCAAGAAACATATGTACCATGTTTCATAAAGATATCTCAATTTTTACTCAAGTTACAGCTTGCTCGAATGGACGGACAGATGAACGGACGGACAGACAGTCACCCGGATTTCAACTCGTCTCTTCATCTTGATCATCTATATATGTATATATAACTCTATATCTTACTCGATTAGTTTTAGGTGATACAAACAACCGGTAGGTGAACAAAACTATTATACTCTGTAGCAACAAGTTGCGAGAGTATGGAAGTATATGTATTACCCCTTCGTATTGCCTATAAAGAAGATGAGAACAAACCCATTATATTTTGTTGGACATAATCAATACTTTTTCGAATGGAGAAATTTTCAGAAACATGGGAAAGTATGCTACTTTATAAGTAAAGGACACTTGCATCCAGTTAATGGGGCAGAGCTTTCTAATTGTAATGATAATGCATGTTTTACTTATATTAATTTTTGTTGAATAAAAGATATTTCCATAAATATTTTTGCATTAGAAATCCTATCCGTCTCGAAATTAAATGCAGACTATTTGTGGGTGTGGGAAACTTTTGTCAATTATTATTTTTAAAATTACTAACAACATTGGATAGAAGTAAGAGAACACAAAGGGATGACTGAAAATTTGAAACTAAGCCAGGGAACTTATGTTACTTCCGTAAAATGTAGGAAAACTGTTGTGCGTATGTATATATACATTAGAGTGTGTCAATTAGTTTTTTCTAAAAACTCGCGTATGCGGGAAATGTTCTACGGTTCATTTTAAACAACTTTGCCTAAGAGAAGATGGGTCTAAAACTAGTTTCAAGTAGGCGATTTTTTAGGTGAAATTTAATTTTTTGAGATTAGAAATGTTACTTCGTCAGTTTTTGAGATATCCGAATAAAATTTAATTCATAGGTGCATTTTGAGATTAAAAATCATACAACCGATTATTCAGTTAATATTAGGTAAAGTAAAAAGTTCGTTCGGTTTTTATTGATTTTTCAAAAGATGATAACTTTGTGTACATTTGTCCGATTTAAGTCAAATATACGCCGTTTCGTAAACTTGTTGCCAACGAAACTCGGAACCTATTGTCAAAAAACTCGGAGAGCCAATTTTCACAGGCCTCTCTTAAGGCCAACTTCTCACCATTAAGCGCGTTCGCCATGGACAGGAAAAGATGGTAATCACTTGGGGCCAGGTCCGGACTAGAAGGTGGGTGAATTAGAACCTCCCATCCGAGCTCCGGGAGCTTCTGGCGAGTCACCAAAGACGTGTGTGGCCTGGCGTTGTCCTGATGGAACACAATTTTGCCTCTGTTGATCAAAGATGACGTCTTCTGGATGAGTGCTGCCTTCAAGCGGTCCAGTTGTTGGCAGTAGAGGGCCGAATTGAGCGTTTGGGCATAGGGGAGCAGCTCGCAGTAGATGATTCCTTGCCCATCCCACCAAGCACACAGCAAAACCTTCCTGGCCGTCAATCAGGTCTTGGCCACCTTCTGGGCCGCTTCCCCGAGCTTTGACCACGACCGTTTGCGCTCGATGTTGTCGTAAGTGACCCATTTTTCATCGCGAGTCACAATCCGCTTCAGAAACGGGTCGATTTTGTTGCGATTCTGCAGCGATTTGCAGATGGAAATTCGGTCCATCATGTGTTTTGCGTTAGTTCGTGTGACACCCAAACATCGAGCTCCTTTTTGAATCCAAGGTTATGCAAATGGTTCCAAACGGTTTTCTGGCTTATCTTTAGTTCCTCAGCAATTAAATAAGTGCTCACGTGACGGTCTGTTTCCACTATTCCCAGGACGACAGGCCTCCCGACGCGTGGTGCATCTTTGACATCAAAATTACCGGAACGGAACCTAGCAAATCACTTTTGTGCTACACGTTCGTTTACAGTATCGGGCCCATAAACTAAATTAATGTTTTCAGCCAGTTTGGCTGCTTTTTCACTTTGATCGAAGAAAAATTGTAAAATATAGCGAATTTTCTCTTTGTTGGTGTCCATCTTTGACGAGCGCTCACAACGAACTGAGTAAATCAATCGAAAAACTGTCAAAGACAAACTTTTAGCGCGAATAAACACGTTTTCAGCGCCGTATAGTATGACATGATGCAACACGTAACACTAGTACTATGGACAATAACGCCATCTCTTAGATAAAAACCGAACGAAACTTTTTACTTGACCTAATATTTTTTCTGGTTTCTGCCTTTAATTAAAAAGCTAAAAGCTACTAATTTTGCAGAACTGATCTCTAACATATATTTAACAATGACAGTGAAAATAAAGAAAATCGGACAACTATAACCACTACGACGTGTGTTCAAAGGAAAAGGTGAATTTTGATTTTACGCGGTCTGTTTACATTCGATTATCCATTAATGTTTTTGTTATGTACGGACACATATGTTTACCATGTGCTTGCATTAGGAGCCAATTTCGATTAGTATTTGTTTTTCGCAACAAAAAGGGTTGTCACGTTTTTGTGTGCTCTCCGATTTTTGACTTTTGAAAGAAATGGATCAAAGAATATGTATTAAATTTTACATTAAAAATGGAATAAAGTGTTCCAAGGCACTTTAAATATTAACTGTGCTTTTCGGGGGATAAACTTTTTCTCAAAAAAGTTTTTATAAGTAGTACATTTACGCTTTACAGAAGGCCGGGAAGATGTTGATGACGATGGGCATCCTGGAGATGCGACCACGTCAACAAGCGAAGAAAACATCGAAACAGGGAAACAATTTTTCTTTAAAATTGTCGAATTATTATTAGGGAAGTTGCCGAGGATGTTGGCATATCAATCGTCTCATGCTATTTAATTTTCTCGAATGTTTTAGGCATGAAACGTGTAGCACCGAAGTTTGTTCTGCATCACGATAATACACCATCTTACACATCAATGCTTATTAATGATTTTTTGGCCAAAAATAAAACCGTAATCACGCCTTAACCACCGTATTCATCAGATTTTGCTCCCTGAGACTTTTTTCTATTCCCAAAACTGAAGAAACCGATGAATTTTGCCACAATTGATGAGATTAATTCAGAATCGAAGAGAGAGCTGATGGCCATACAGAAAAGCGCATTTCAGAAGTTCTTCGAGGATTGAAAAAAGCGTTGGCACAATCCACCGAGGGGGATTACTTTGAAGGGGATAAACTAGATATTGATGAATAAATAAGTACTTTTTAAAAAAGATTCAAAATTCACCTTTTTCTCTCTTCGAGTTTTTAATTGAAATTTATAATTCATAAAATAGAAAATATTTTTCGAATGCGAGATCAACTTTAAAAATGTTTATAAAATTTTTTTTATACATAGTCGTCCGATTTTGTTAATTTTCACTGTCAATGTTAAGGATGGTATACATTAGAGGACTGTTCTGCAAAATTACGAGCTCTTAGCTTTTTAATTGAAGCATTATTCCAGAATAATTCGTTGTATGAAAGATATGTGATACAGTTGTCGGATTTTTATTTATTTTCACTGTCTTTTATTCAATATGTATTAGATCGGATATCTCACAAACTGAACAAAAACAAAATGTTAGTACTCCCGAAAAATTAAACTTATTATTCCATATTCTCTCAGGCAACTAGTTGCAGGTTGGGACGCAACTATGCGTAGGACGAGATACTTTAACAAGCAAAAGTTAGTATACAGGTGGAACGAAGAAATTGCCATACTGAAGAAGCTCTGTCACTCAGTAAGGCGTCGCCTACAGCGTAAAAAGGGTGGCGAGAACGAAAACCGCCTCAAAGAAACATTTAAAAGCCAAAAAAGCTCCTGAAGATAACCATTGGCCGTAGCAAGAGATCCTGGTTTGAAAATACTTATGAAGAAGCAAACCCCTGGGGAAGTGCTTACAAAATACAATATGTATTTCGAAGTTCAAAAATAAGTCTCAGTTATGAGAAAAATCGTCGAAGAATTATTTCCGACACATGACCCGAAGATACAGAAGCCTATTAGTCACGGAAGAAGAAAAAAAATCAAAAACCCGAAAGCGACTAATGGTATACTAAATTGAGCCCTTAAAAAAGCATTATTTTTAAGTTCCAGTTGGTTCGTTAAAATGTAGAATGGTTGTATAATAGAAAAGATGTTCCCCAACTCGTGGAAGGTACAGCGTTGGGTTCTACTCTCAAAACCAAAAAAGCCTCCTGAAGAACTTTCATCATATCGACCTTTGTGCATGCTCGACCCGATTGGTAAAGAGAACGAAAGCATAGTAAGATACCGCTTGAAGTTAGTAATTTTAAAAAACCGGCGGATTATCAGAAAGACAACTATTGACAATACCTCATAAATATTATAATGCGCTTTTTTTAAAATAGAGGATTGTTATTCGACACAGACGAGGGCACTCAGAGCTACAATTCCTTTTTACTATAGAACCTTATGTACGACAGGGTGATAAGAACCAAAATCAACCAATCAAAGTCCGTGATAATAATTGTATATGCGGATGACCTCATAGTGGTGGCAGTGGCACAAGGAAAGTGGAAGAAAGAGTATCACTCATCATAAGGGAGTGCGAGATTACTTCACAGACGCAGCTCAAGTATCTGGGAATAATATTAGACCCGAAATTAAAATTAAAGTCGTACCTCCCGTTAAAGCAAACAAAATCTAGAATGCTCTATTGAGAATAATAGCCGATAGAGGTTACGTGCGTTCCAGCCGGCGATTTTTGAATGCAAAATCAATGAGTTCCGTAATATTGTACGTAGCACCAATATAGATACAGGCACTTGACATAAAATCATATGCTAAACAAATAAACGTAGTGCATAAGCTTTCTGCTATAAGAGTAACATCTATTTTAACCGACGTTGCTGAAATTCTAGCTAGTATGTCGCCCTTTGACATCCAGGGATTCGAGCTCACGCGATTGGACCAGCTATCGAAGCCGGAGCAGACCAAGAGCAGCACAATGTGCCTCAACCAAAGGACAATTGACCGACATGTTGATTCCAGAAATCCATTCGCGGATATATAGACAACATCCAACACTAACCGAAATACTGAGTTTAGAAGCTATCTATACCGATTTTATCATGACCGTAGTCCGTACTACCAGACGTGTACAGAGTGCATAGAAGACTCTGAGTACGAATATTTTCAATTCCCTCGTTTTTTAAGTATAAGAGAAAAGATAAAAACTACATTCGGGGGTACTCCATTAAACTTAACCTACTCCCAAATCATATCTCTCCCAAGGAACCACCTGATTAAGTATTACTGCTATATATACCTTAATTAGAATAATGTCTAAAGTGCCGGTATTTGGGGTTATCTTTAATGTTTTGTTTCGAAAAAAATACAGTTCATATGTACATCGCTAAGGTGCAGATCACGGCATGTGAACTTTTCTTTGAAGTGAAAATGTTTTCCGCTAAAAGTTCATAACTCGAGACTTACTTTAATTGGGTAGGAGCAGTTCAGTGGTTCGGTTAGCTAATGGATAAATTTATAACCTGAAATCAATTTCCATTTCGAAATCGCTAAGGAAGCTGTAACAATTCCAATATAAATATACCACACCAAAGACAACAATAATATGTTTTTGCTAATGATGATGCGCTCTCACGCCCCAACAAATACAACAAAAGTGGTAAGTGACAGCAGTTGCTCCTGCGAAATGCCAAGATCGCATGAGCAAAACGCAAGCCAAAGGTTAAACACGTGCTTCACTCAGTCCAAGATCACGGCGAACTCGAGAAAGCCATGAAAGAGGGTCAATTGCTGCAACCACCTTGTGGCAATAGTGCGGCAGCGTTCATGTGGCAAGTAGCTGATTGTTAGTTGTGAGTCGGTGCCTCTGATACATTTCATATTTTATGGTCGTGATGCTGCCGCGAACGTGCCAATGAGTAACAACAACAGCAACAACAATGAATGCATCAGCAGTAGCAGCACGCTCGTTGCCAATTATTAACTTGGCGCTCATGAACGCAGCTCATCGCACCTCATCTCGCCGGAGCGTTTCTTTGTTGCGCCGCCTTTGGCACTCACACCGACACTCGCATACACACGCACCGGTAAATGTATTGCAAGTTTGGCTGCATGTAAATGCATGCGACGCACCTTTCATGGTCATTTTCTGAGAAGGTGCAGAATGTCACTCTCTGTGGCGTGCAAATGCCGCACACCCGCTTTGTTGGACACACGCTCCTCACACACATACCTTTACATCAGTAGTTCAATGTGTTCATGTGTGTGTATTTGGCTTTGTGCATCTTCTGTGCGATGTGTAAAGCCTACCATTTGTAGACCTCACGTTCGCTAGTTGCTGCCATTGTTGCGCTGCTGCTCTTGACGCTGCATGCCCTTTAACGTGCCACTCGTTGCATGCAACATTTGCCTCACTTATTGGCGGCGACTGCATATTGCAATGGAATCCATGCTATTGTTCACGTGAGTCTCAGTTTCTTTAGCATTGGTGTTGTTGTAGGCTATCCACTTGCCCTGCGACTGCTGATTTGGCTAAAAGCGACGGTCTACTTCGCACAGCTTTCGATTGCATTCCAACGGCCCCTCTCGTGCGCCATCCTGCGGCAAGGCAAAAATTCACCATGGCGCTTCGCAAAATTTATCTTCGCGCCGCCATGCAACATCGCTTTGACTGCTATTGGCATTACAATGGCCCTTTATTGTTGTTGGTGCTGTGTAGTTGGTGTTAGCGCAGTGTGCCCTTCACACCTCCGCCTTCAAATTTGCCGCATATTGACGGTTCCTTGCCATAACCACATATTTCTTATTGTTGTTGTTGTTCATTTGTATTTTTTATGTGCTTTAATTTCTGCACACTGTGAGTATTTTTGTTGTTGTCATGTTTTATTTTGGCCACGTTGTGATTGCCTTGGTTGTGTTGCTTTAGTTTTGGGCTGTACTTTGCTTAAGATTTTTGTTATTGCTTTTTTTTTTGTTGTTGCTGTCGTTGAGGCATTAACATCGTTGTTCAGCAGCAACTCTCAACAACTTGGTTATTTATGATTTATGTCGCAGTTGGGTTTTTTTATGAAAAATGGATTTCTCTTATTCTTTAACCGTCTTCGCACCCTCTTCTCTTTTACTGATCGTCTTTTCAACCGTGTACGTGTTGTTGATTCTCAGTCCCCACTTCTTTCTCCTGTTAGGCGCCCCGTATGGGCCAGTGTGTTGTGTCGGCGCTTTCTTCTTAAATGCCGCAGAACCGCAACGCTACAACAACAACACCAAGGCATCCGTACTCCTATGTTTGCATCGTTAACATCTTATCGGCATAGGGTCAGCCTCCTGTTGTGACTTTTATTGAATTCCATCGATGGAGGAATGTAATCTTTTGAAGCGCGGAGAATTTGTTTGCGCCAACAGGGCCATTCGTCAAATTTTATTTGTTAATTTTTATTTTACTTTCAAAAATAGTTCAGTTCTCACAATCCTATATATGGTACATGCTTATACGAAAAAATAAGACCTCGGACAATGCAGGCATCGTCATAAGCTTAAATTAATTTCGGTTTATCTCCCATGCAAGCTGAACTCATTATAACCCATCCCTATGTATCTTGGAAATCAATAGCATACTAATGGGAGAGTAGAAAATATTCAAAACGGATAGTCACATCCATTAGAAACTCATTCCTTACTACACAATTCAGTTCATATCTGGCGTAGGCCTATCAACTCGGCAGCAATCTTCAAAAATATTTGGCGAATGTTTTTTGCCGCAACAACAACAATATCAGTACCAGAATTTATGAAAACAATATCGGGCTTAGGGACAATTCACAAATCCCAATGATTTCTTCTTCTTCTTGTCTAAACTGTAAACGATCCACCCGCAATAGATATTTAGTAAGTAATTGCGAAAATTCGCGAGTAACCTTTGTAGCTCTCATTGGGATTTCTCAATGCATATTAATGAAAACCTCAAACAAAGTCGTTAGCGGTGTTTTGAGAACCTGAGCATCAATTTTGACTCCCAACCAACGGATGCACGTAATATTCGAGTAAATACTCTAATTGTACATTCTACAAAATGAAGGATACATTTCCGTAATTGAAATCAATCAGGAAATCAAAAGAATTGCGTAAAAATTAGCGTTATATAAATAATGACAGCTGATAAGACAAAAGTGTGATGCTGAGAACCTCTTATACGGTTGCTCGCTTATGAAATAAATAAAATGTGTGTTTCTTTAATCCACACTTTCGTTATATATCTTTTTTCCCTTTGACTACCACATTTGGTGGTCCCTGTGCTCACCCTTGCTGACCGACATCATAATTTTTCGCTAATCAGCATTGATGGTCCATTGCGAAGGCGCCTTTGTTAGCCACATTTGACCGCTGGGCTCTTAAAAAACGCTTATGTCGTCTCAGAGCTCCGTCTGCGTTGGCCAAAAGTGCGATATTCAACACAATCAACGAAGGCAGGCAAATAGCAGCAATTTGCGTCAATAACACACGAAGATATATCAAAGTGTGAGTGTGAACACCAATGCACAACGAGCGGCCAACACTCAGGACGTGTTAATCCGACAAAATCTACCTCCATCAGAATTCGACCAATTCAGTTGATCAACATAATTAGACGCAATCAACCGGGCAGTAAGCAAGGCGGCAAAAGCAAAGCTAACCAACATGTCCGCGGCATCATCAACCGCAAATGATGCACGCGAAAATTATAGGGCGCTCATAATAATCATGCGCTCGAACAGCCGCGGCAGCACCCTAAGCTGTTGCTGGCATCACCAGCAGTAGACCTGCGGCTCATTTCATGCGATCTGGCTCAATCATCAGACGTCATGGATAATTGCAGCTGGTGATGTTTGTGTGTTTGCTGGTAAAACATTATCCTTTTGAACTTCGCAGCCCAATTGGCTGATGGCTGCGGTTTCACAAGTTTGTAACAAATTAAGTTGAATCTTGTTAATTGTACAATAGATCCTACCGGGAGCAAGTATAATCTTGCATCCAGTGCCTTTACTAAAATATTAAGGATTTGGTTGTTCTTATTTCCATGCAGTCTTCGCAAGCCTTCGAAAGAAAGATCCTAAGAAAAATCATTGGAACAATAAAAGGTAATGACGAGTGGCATATAAGGTGGAACGATGAGCTAGACCAGCTTATAAAAGGTAAAATAGCTCGGCCATGTAACGAGCGTGGACGACAAGAGAGCACAGAAGAAAATTGTAGAGGCCACAGTATTCACCACTAAATCAAGGTGAAGACCGCGATCAAAATGGATTGAAGAACTCGTGGAAGACATGAAGAATCTTGGCATACAAAATTATAAAGAAACCGCAAATGACCGAGATGTTTGAAGGGCTCACAAGGAGATGGAACACCAAAATATGATGATGATTTCTGCTTGATTTTCGTTCAATCTTCAATAGAATTAGTGTTCACTGCTAATTGTTAATCACCGGTATATGCATTTTGCGGATCTATAGAAGACTTATTTGTACTCGAATATTGTCGCATCACATTCGTTCTTACAGAAATTTGTTCGGTTCAAGTTCAAGTTGAAAGTTACGGTCTTACGACCTGGTTATGAAGTCCATAATACAATTCTGACAACAAAACGTGAGCAGCGCTTATACAAGAAAAGGACATCAGCGAGATGTCCGAAAGTTTTGATATAATTCGGTTTCGGCGAAAGATTTATACAACGTGATGAAAGTTATTTATCGGCAATGCAGTATTCGAGATCAAGTAGAGCCTTACAAAGGAGAACTGAACTATCGGAATTGAATATAGGTCCACCATTGGCTAACAGTGGAAAGAAAAAATAAAATTCTTCTCAATCTTGTTTACAAACATAGCAAGGTGTAGTCACTCTGGAAGCTGTTGAGAACTAGGTGTATCTTCTTTCAAAAGTCATATTTTACAATTTGGAATTCAGCGATATCAAAATTAGCAGAGGAAATATCAAAACACGAATGATGTAAAAATTTCATCTTCCACACATATACATAATGGAAGAATATAACAACCACGTACACATCCAGTGAAGGAAGATTTGAATAATTTAATCGTTTTATCACGGTGAGCAAATGTTTATTGGCATAAGCTCAGGCGGCCAGTCAAAACGGCTTACATGTCGCGGTTTCCAGTGTTCAACAATACGAATTTTATTGCTTTTGAAACAACTTTTTTCGCGGCTGTAAAGTCATGAAATATTAATTATGTGCGATCCCAGCAAAGCAACAAAAACCAACTATATGTATCTCACTCCAGGATTGAACCGCTCATTATGTTTAATGGCTGTTTGCTTTGCCACATATGTGCGAGATCACCAAAGCCTTTAAAAACTGAAACAAGACTAGCGAGGACGTGAGAACAGTAACTAATGAGCAGAAACCACCAAGAACAAAAGAAATGTCTGAAGTTAAACGCCGGTGATTGGCGCTCAAATTGTGCAGGTGCAGTTATGAGCACGAAAAAAGCAAAATAAAATATTTCAGCTGCCTGGTGGATATCTATAAGAGTCGAGGTGTGCCACTATCAAAAGTTCGCGAAAAGCTTAGATTAGTGTGGTGCGTGCGGATGTTATTTGGTTGTAACCGAACGCCACATATGTATATGTGTTAATCAGAAAGAATAGGAAGGAAGGAAGAGAAGGAAGTGGACCTCGGCCAAACATCAAGCGAATAAATTAAACGCCAATTGTATTTGTGTGCACATACATGTCAGAACGAAATAAATTAGAGATTCAATGCTAATCATTGTTGTTGTTTTTTCAAAAAAAAACACATTCCTCGTGCCGTCGGCATCCTAAATCCTATAGAATTGCTTTATTTTCAAAAAATTTTGCAAATTTCCTTTTACGTTCGAAACCATGCCGAAAGGAGTTATAAGCGTTATATATATATTTTATTTTCCCTAAATCACTGAGGTGATGAAGAAAGGCGTTTTTATTGGTCATAAATGCCACCATCAATGATGCCATCGAAATTCTTTCAAAGTAATTCCAATTTATCTAATTTTTTAAATTTCGGTAATAAAGTTTGTTCCCGCGAGAAATTTGTGCATGGTGAATATGGATAGAACAAAGGAAGCTCTGTTTTAGCTTTTGGGGATATGATTCTATAGAAAATTGTATTACTCCAATTATGAAATACAATAGCAATTTAAGCAGATATTTGATAAGAAACCAGGAAAAAGCGTTAACTTCGGTTGCACCGAAACTATAATACCCTTCACAAATACAAAGAGTTAGCATAAGGGGAGGATTTTGATCAATCAGTTTGTATGAACAATAACCAATTTCGTGAAAATATCACGTCAAATGAAAAAATTTTCCATGTAAAGACTTAATTACAATCGTTCAGTTTGTAGAGTAGCTATATACTATAGTGGTCCGATATCGGCGGTTCCGACATATATGACGATATCTCAAAAACTGAGGGACTAGTTCGCGTATATACAGACAGACCGACGGACGGACAGGCTGACTCAGATCGTCGTGCTAATTATTCATATACACATTTTATAGGGTCTCCGACGTTTCCTTCGGGGTGTTACAAACTTCGTGACAAAATTAATATACGCTGAACAGGCTATAAAAATATTTCAGGTTCTATTTGGACGCTATTCAAAAGTTCTTAAATTTAAATACGGAAGTTTCACTACTATTGTACCTTTGTATTGCATTAGGTAGGTCTATGAAATTATAATTTTGAAAAAATTTTTAAATCGTTTTTCCTGGCCATCCAGATCACATAGATCTATTACACACAAGTTTACGTAAAATACGTAGTATTATTGTACTAAAACACACGCAGTTCATAGAGCCGATTTTTCCAAGTTGATGTCGCCAATATGCTGTCTTATTCTCCCATTTACCTACACACACTTACATATTTTGCAAAGAAAATTAAATATTTATTTATAACTTGTCTCGCCAGCGTTCTATTTTTATCTCAAAAACATTATTTGCATTTCACGCCGGTGAACTGGAGAGCGACATTGGTGCACCTCGTCGGCGCAACAACTGGAGAAGTGTGGGGTGTCAGTGTCAGTCCACGAAAAGGGAAGACTTTTCCCGCCTGCAAGCGACAAATTTGTGAAGCGGCGGCAATTATTGCATGATGTCGCTGTCTACGATGGGAGACATTCTCTTTGTCAATGACTGCTGTTGAATTTTTTTCTATTTCTTCGGTTCTTTGATTATCATTTCTTTGTTATACCCAACAGTGCAGTAGTGCAGTGTGATGAAAGGTAACACAAACTTCGGGGCTATGACTGAGACTTATGTAAAAACTGTATAAAATATGTATGTACCTATTTCTCCCTAGAAAAGGGGACAGATTTCGATAAAAAAAATATTATATATATATATACCTATATAATTCTGTCAACTTTACAAGAATCAAGTAAATTGATTATAGGCTTACTTCTGTTATAATAACTCCCGGCACTCGCATCTACGAGCCTAAGTCGATCTGAAGGTCACCCGCATCACGACTGAAGGATTCTTTGGCATATTCTGTTGAACGGAACAGTAGGGTCTGTTAACGTTTAACCTTATCGAAGCAGCGTAAATGAAATCTAAGAAAAGAAGCGCCTATATATACAAAGAAAAGCAAATACCGATATCACTACTACTCCGAAAGCATAAAACTGAAATTGCAACTACATTCGATCATATGATTTTGTCCTAATGCCAATATATACTTATATTATTCTAAATGCAGTGGGGAGGAGCTGAATAAAGAGTAGGGTTAGAAGGTCTGGTGCTCGAGTTTATATTTAGTAAACAATGAATATGTCTTCTTAACATTTCATTAAACACTTTATTGAAGATTTTGATAATAAGAAGATAATATTTTGGTCAATAAATGAGAATTTATCAACTTATACCCACATTACGGCTTACAACTCAACTTGGTAAAATTAAAATTTAAACAACTCTAATTAAAAACACATTGACGCCATATATCTATATTAAAATGTATCTATACTAAAATGAAAATTAATTTTTATTTAGCATTCACATCCCGTGGAATTTCCGATATTTGCATTTCGTACTTTAAGTGGCTGTACGATGTGTGTTGTTAGTTGTGTGTGTTATTTGTGTTAATGATTAGGTTAGAAAAAGATTCCATACAAGAATTTGATTCCGATCGTTCAGTTTATATGGCAGCTATATGCTATAGTGGTCCGATATCGGTGGTTGGAGAGAAAAGAACATATGCAACATTTCAGATCGATATCTAAAAAAAACCTAGTCTCGCGTATATAGGACAGACCGGCGAGGCTAAATCGACTCAGCTCGTCATGCTGATAAAATAATAAATAACATACATATTATATATAGTCCGCGACGTGTCCTTCTGGGTGTTACAAACTTCGTGGCAAACTTAATATGTCGCGTTAATTTCTCTGTACGTATACTTTGAGATTGATTTCGCAAAGAAATATCGACTACTGATAACTTGTCGATATTCCAGAAAAGAAGAATAGATTGAATGAGTGAGTCAGCTATTACAATTTACTATCTAAAATCTGTAGAGTGAATCTTATCCAAAACTACATTCATGGTTTAGAACCCTTCTATTTTGACTGTACAAATACTAATAATATTTGACTGAAATTCCGCTTTTGAGGATGAAACAATGAATAGAAATTCTTTATCTGTTTTCCATCGCGCGGTGGTAATCGATTTTCATGAGAAAAACATATTATCTGTTTTATTTATTATTATTTTTATTTTGTTATTATGAATTTATAATTAATCAGGTAAATAGCTTAATGTCATAATAGTTATTTTGTAATCAGTCGCCAAAGTGTAGTCGCCAAGAATGATATGATAAGAGCCGTTATATATACTTTTCATATTCCTCTTGATGAAACAACAAAGGCGGTTACAATTGGCGCCGCTGGGCGAGCGTCATTCTACAAATATTTTTATGATACTAAACTAAATGTAAACGCCTTTTCAAATATTTACGAGTACTTCAGATATTTTTTATTACCTAGCAACTGCCGTCTTTACATGCGCCAAACATGACGGAATTATTATTGCATTGTGGACGGAAATACTCTGTGCAGTTTTAAAAATAGGTTTTTCGGGAACTATTTAATATTTGTGTTAATTAGGATTAAAATTCGTGAGCTAATAGATTTCTATAAAATATAATTAGAGTACTAGTATTCCAGTGTAAGCTCGCAAGTATTTCCTTCTTATACTCGTCGAGTCGAAGTTATGACTCGTCGTAAGAGGAAATTCTAAAAGTACATTCGCGTGTGCCTATAGATAGGAGATAACGTCATACAATATTTTTATACCCTGAACAGGGTATATTAAGTTTGTCCCGAAGTTTGTAACACCCAGAAGGAAACATCGGAGACCCTATAAAATATATATATAAATGATCAGCATGATGAGCTGAGTTGATTTAGCCATGTCCGTCTGTCCGTCTGTGTATTTGTATATACTAGTCCCTCAGTTTTTAAGCTATCGATCTGAAATTTTGCACCTGTCCTTTTCTCACAAAGAAGCTGCTCATTTGTCGGAACGACCGATATCGGACCACTATAGCATATAGCTGCCATACAAACTAAACAATCGGAATCTAGTGCTTGTATGGGAAACTCTTTCATTTGACGAGGTTAGGTTAGGTTAGGTTAGGTTAGCGGGTCGATCCTAAGAAGGATCACACTTGGACAGCTTAAACGCCGGTCCGTTGTGGTACTCAAAACTCCTATGAGCCGGATCAATAGACCCTTACATGTCGACAAAGCGCTTTGTGCCTATGACAAACTTGTTGACCGCCAATAGTATGATTGCCGAGATGTTTCAATCTCAACCTAGCAAAAGCCGGACAATGGAGGAGAAAGTGCTGGGATGTTTCCACTTCACCCTCCTCCATACAGCTTTGACAACTGCCATCGGGTAGTATTCTAAGCCGCACCGCATGAGTTCCCATTGGACAGTGCCCAGTGAGAACTCCTACCATGGCGGCGAGGTGAACTTTGTTCAAGGCGAGAAGATCCCCCGACCTCCTGCGCTCCACTCTCGGCCAGAAGGATCGCGCAGTCGCGCAGGAGCTGGTCGCCGACCAGCGTCTGCTGAGCTCCTGCGAGGTCCATTGGTCCAGAGCGAGAATGCAAGACGTTAGTGGAGAACCAACTCGATCCCATTCCGATGTGAGCGGGGCAAGGGTACCCCCCCTGGCCAGCTCATCGGCCTTGCAATTCCCAGCGATTCCGCTGTGACCAGGCACCCAAACGAGCCTGATATTGAAGTAGCCTGATGCTAATTCTAGCGAGGACAGACACTCCTTGACTAGCTTTGAATGCACGGTTCGCGCACCCAGGGCTTGTATTGCCGCTCTGCTGTCGGAGTGAATGCTCACCTCTCTAAACGAAGCTACACTACGTAACAGTACTTCTACCGCCACCTTGATCGCGGCCACTTCCGCCTGAAAAACGCTACAGTGGTCCGGTAGCCTGAAGCAAAGATTGACGGAGAGCTCTTTACAGAAAACCTCCCCTCCAACTTTCCCTCCTAGCTTCGACCCATCCGTGAAAAAACTCACCGCGCCTCTTCTCCAGCGGCTTCTTCCCCTCCACATCTCCCTCGTCGGGATATGAGCAAAGAAAAAGCCGCCTCGAGAGGCCTCCGTGACGCAGTGATCCAAATTTTCAGGAATGCAGGTGAAGGAGGAGAGAATTGCGGCGTGTCCTTGTTCGGACCTCTTCACAAGCCCAGCTTCTCTGAGCCTAATAGCACACCTCGCAGCAATGCACCTACCGGCAATGTCCACGGGTGCTATATTTAATATAGCGTTGAGAGCTATCGTTGGTGTGGTTCGCAGTGCACCGGAGATTCCGATGAGCGCCGCTCTTTGAACTCGCTCAAGCTTTTTAGCCAGGGTAGTCTTGTTGAGCGCCTTCCACCAGACGAACACACCATAGAACAGTATTGGCTTGACTACGGTTTCGTAGAGCCAGAACACCACCTTTGGTGAGAGTCCCCACCTTTTCCCTATAACTCCCCTGCAGCAGTATAAGGCGACCGATGCCTTCTTGACTCTCTTCTCGATGTTCGGCCTCCAAGAAAGCTTTCTATCCAGGATGAGCCCTAGGTATTTCACCTTATCAACAGGTTGAAGGCGTGAACCCCCGAAGGAGGGGAGAGGCACATTTGGGATCTTATACCTCTTAGTGAATAAAACCATTTCGGTTTTACTTAGGTTGACGGCTAGGCCGCTTCTGTTTGCCCAGTTGGATACCACGTTTAGGTACCCTTCGGTGAGCTCATAGACGGTATTCAGGAATTTACCTTTAACCATAAGAACCACATCATCAGCATAGGCTATCACTCGACAGCCTTGCTCCTCGAGTTCTATAAGTAGGTCGTTTACAATCAAGATCCAGAGCAGAGGGGAGAGTACTCCTCCTTGCGGAGTTCCCCTATTTACCTTTCTGGTTGACTTAGCACTACCCCACTCCGCTACGACAGTTCTGTCGCAGAGAAGACTGAAAATGAGGTGTTTCAGGTTCGATTCCACTTCAAACTTTTCGAGGGCTTTAACCACTGCCTCTGGCCGAACGTTATTGAAGGCTTCCTCGATGTCGAGAAAGGTGCCCACTGCAAATTCCTTTTGCAATAGCGCTGTCTCCAGCCATGAGACTACATCATGAAAAGCAGTGTCGACCGACCTGCCCTTGATATAGGCATGCTGCGCTCGTAACAGTTTACCCCTCGGTATTCTGCACCTGATGTACAGATCCATAAGTCTCTCCAGCGTTTTTAACAAAAACGAGGATAGGCTGATGGGTCTGAAATCTTTTGCACCGACATGAGAGCTTTTACCGGCCTTCGGAATGAACGCAACCTTAACCTGTCTCCAGGCCTTCGGGACATGGCCCAATCTAACACAGTTCGCGTAGAACCAGCCAGCCAGCTGCATGAGACCTTAACCGTTCTCTGTAGTTGCGCCGGTGTGATGCCATTAGGACCCGGGGACTTGAAGGGCTTAAAAGATTTCAGCGCCCAGGTAAGATGACGCTCATTCAGAAGGTCCAAGAAGGCTGTACAGCCTTCCTGAAGCTCCCCGGGCTGTGGCACTTCTTCAGCAAAGCGATAGGAGTAACCTCAGCGACTCCATGCTACTCGTAGTCCACCCGCTATCTGCATTTCTTAGATACCCCACCGGAGTAGGATTTTTCGCAAGAATGCGTCTAAACCTTGAGGACTCGTGACAACCCTCTACACTGTCGCAGAAGGCTTTCCACGAAGCCCTCTTGGCTTTCTTCAAGTCGGACTTGTAAATGGCCAATCCGGCCTTGTACAACGCCCAGTCGTCGCTAGAGCCACTTTTACGGGCTTTATTGAAGAGTCGTCTACTCGAAGATCTGATCTCCGTTAGCTCCGAAGTCCACCAAGGGGGTTTCCCTCTACTTTTCTGAGTTTTCAGAGGACAGGAGCTTTCAAGAGCAGATCTGCTGACAGAGCTGAAAACCTCGACGAGCTCCTCAATCGCGTCCGCAGATAGGATCGAATCCCTGTCAGGCGCGGTTGGGAGAGCTGATCGAAGCTTCCTGCAATATAGGACCCAATTGGTATTCCTGAAGTTTCTGTAGGTTCTATGCTTCGGGCGCGAGGCTTCCAAGCTAAACCCAATATATTTATGATCAGAAAAGGGGTGGTCGTCTAGAACTCTCCATTTCGAGATCAAGGGAGGAATTTCCCTAGAGGCTAGCGTGACATCAAGGACTTCCGCCCTGCTAGCTGTCACAAAAGTAGGGCAGTTTCCCCTATTACAGATAAAAAGGTCTACATCACAAATAAAATCAAAAAGTGACTCACCTCTTGCGTTTGTGTCCGAGCTCCCCCAGACGGTGTGCCTTGAGTTGGCATCCGAGCCTATAATAACCGCGGCTCCTTTGCGTCTGGCCTCTGCCAGAGCCATCCTCAGCAAGTTCGGAGGTGGTTCCACCTCGTCGTCGTGCGGCATGTAGGCTGAGACAAGCCAGATTTCCCTAGCACTGTCCTTCAGCCTAGCGGTGACGACGTCCTCGTTGCTGAAATTAGGTAAAAGAAAAACGTTAAGTTCATTTCTGACCAAGAGGCAGGCTCTGGTTCTACCTGTGCTGCTTGCCGCCAGGAGCTTATGGCTATTTGTCCTTAGTCCAGATATCCCATAGCTACTCAGCCACGGTTCCTGGATAAGGACAACGTCGGCTTCGTCCCTTCCTAGACGAATCACTAGATCGGCGGAGGCCGCCTTTGAGTGCTGGAGGTTAATTTGGAAGATCTTCATCCTCAAAACTCCTCCCCAGCAGTGCGAGTTCCGCACCATCGTCCATATCGTCGACGCCAGCCTCCTCGAACAGATGCTCGAGACTGAAGACGGATCCGCCATCACTTGACGATCCGCCCCCCGTGCTCACCGCGTCCGAGAGGACAGGGTCGACGTCCATTTTCGAGAGGGGAACCTTCCCACTCTCTTCCACCCCCGCAGGAGGCAGCGGGCCATCCGCCCTGGCTTCTGTTGGGAGCGTCTTGAGAACGACTCTCTCGAAGCCATAGCTTATGGCCCCCTTTGTGACACTGAGAGGAGCGAGGGACTCCTTGTTCAGGAGTATCAGCGCTTGACGATATGGTGCCTCGGTCCTCTCCAGCCTGATCACCCTCCAGTCTTGGGTGGGGAGAGATGGGTTGCAGCAACATCTCTTCAATTTCGGCCGGGGTGGAAGGTTCGGCCGGAAGCCAGACCCGAGCCCGAGGCCGCATCGGGAGATCCGATTTGGCCACCGCCACGAGCCTTGCTCCTTTCCACACCTCCCCTACCCTGGCTACCGCCTCCTTGTAAAGGAGAGCCGACCGCTCGTCGGCACACCTAATGAGTTTGTGAATGCCGAGGTTCCACCCAGCGCTTTCACATCTAGGGGGTGGTCCAGGGCTTCCCCTGACCACCTTCATGAAAACAGCGGTCAGATTTCTGATCAGCCTGCTTGTCACCGTAGCGCTCCAAAATCTTGGCAGCCAGTCGACGATCAGACTTCAGCTTTTTAGCTGCAGTCACTCGCTTCCCCGCCGGGCCCTTAGCGCTCGCCGAGGACCCCGTGACCCCCATAAACTTAGCAGAGGTTCCTCTGCTAGTGCTGGCGATTCCGCCTCGCACTTCCGCCCTACCCCGGGTTGCTGTCGGCAGACTCCTGCCGACTCCCCCTACCTTACCGCCCCCCGTGACGGTTAGCCAGGCACCCCCTGGATTACCTTTCTCACCTTTAGCCGGGGACGATTTCGTCCCCTTCGGTGAAAGTGTCCCCCCCAGGGAACCGTCCACTACAGCGGAGGTCGGTTTCGACCCGCTTCCTCCCTCGTCCTTAGTGTTTATGTTTGTATTTTGTTTTGTTGGGTCCCCACTCAGAGCCGCTATCCGTCTCCCGGAAAGGTAGTCGCCTTTTATGGTCCCAAGGTTGTCTCAGTTACGAGGCCAAGGCGAGGGTTGACTCACGCCCTTATGGGGCAATGCGTTCAGAGCCGACCAGCGCAAAGAAGGAGTCATCTCAACAAACACCTACCACACCAACTTAATGATGACGGGAGGGGAACGTACTCCGAGGCCTGCCATGGTTTTAACGGGACGGAGGCGACCTTGGCATTAGTCCATCAGCCATTTCTGCAGGGTATCACCCCTGCATACTCAGGTGACAGAATACCAAGACCACCAGCCCAGGGTTCAACCGAATCCATCTAATTGTCAAAGCTATGTCCAGGTCAAGCAAAGGTCAGATCAGGAGTTTCAAGGCCGCAGGTCATTTGGCGTTACCCAGGATGCACCACGCGGAGGCGAACCTGCTCTACATCCCTCATTTGACGAGGAATCTTCACGAAATTTGGCATGGATTATTATTAAAGGCAATAATCTAATCGCCGAAGAAATTGTATAGATCGGATGACTATGACATGTAGCTGCCATATTAACTGAACGATCGGAGTAAAGTGCTTGCATGGAAAATTTTTTTATTTGTCGAGGTATCTTCACGAAATTAGACACGAGTTTTTGCTTAAGGCAAAAAATTATTCTCCGAGGAAATTGGTCAGATCAGATCACTATATCATATAGCTGCCATACAAATTGAACGTTCGAAATCAAGTTCATGTAAGGGGCCTTTGTATTTGTGAAGGGTATTATTGTTTCGGTGCAACCGAAGCTAACGTTTTTTCTTGTTTTTGTTTTTGCACTATCTACTACTTATATTTGTTGCAATTGCAAGTGATAGATAAGGCGAATAACAATGGTTATTATTCTGAGGGCCACCTCGGAATGTAGGGCTGAAGTATTTGAATGCGTACATCATTATTATGTACAAATATGTACTATAAACAATTATGAATATAATTTTAGTCTCTCTTTAAAATACCGAAGCTTTGCGAATTTTCCCAGTTTTCCACATTATGAAGATTTTAAATGTTTTTTGTCAAAACAATCAGTTTTAATTGTTACCAATGTTTGTTGTTTGCATATACCATATTGTTGTCGCAGACGCTATTATGGTTGATGCTTTACCAAGTCATGTCGAATCTGATACATATTTAGCATCTAGGGCCTCAAAAACCACCTTTGGTGTTTAAAACGCCTATGGGTGACACAACAACGAGCGCGAATAACGAACAGTGAAGGAGCCGTCGTTGACAGTTCGTCAGTTAATTGGTCTCGACGGTCGATCAGTCAGTTTTCACATTACAACGCTTAATCTGAAGCCGAACTGGTCACAAATGACAGAATATACACAAACAAACAGACAAGTCATTAAGCCGCGAACTGAAAGCCGGCTTAATAGACGTGATTACCTATATTTTAATGAAAGCGAAGAAAACAATATTTAGACTTAAATACTCACCATAATTTCCAACAACTTAGACAGCGACCCTGCAGGAAAACCCGTTTTTTCCGTACAGCCAAAGCTATTCAATTTATTGAAAAATATTTTCAGCTCACTAAATTTATATTATATTTAAAATAAAATTTAATATTTTCTTAAAGCTTGCAACAAGGAAAATTACGATA
This sequence comes from Bactrocera oleae, assembly GCF_042242935.1. NCBI lineage: Eukaryota > Metazoa > Arthropoda > Insecta > Diptera > Tephritidae > Bactrocera > Bactrocera oleae. Next base: position 19,444,843 of record NC_091540.1, on the reverse strand, counting down.
ATAACCTATACTTTTACAATGGGCGTCTACATACATAGTCCTGCCATAAGTTCTCCTACAAGTTCAGGCCTAAACTAAACTATAATACATTTTAGAGATCATATGCCCATTTCCCGTGGAGATAGGTAAAGTGTGGACTGACTTCGTCAAGTTTTGACAGTTGACTCAAGCATAATCGTGATATTTCCTCCTAATTTTATTACATTAAGACACATATTGACTCATATGTTCGGTAAAAAGTCAATTAAAATAACAAAATCAAAGTAGAATGTATCTAAGGACATATGTTTACTTAATTTTGTTAAGATATTTTATATATTGACCGATATGTATGCTATAAAATCATAAATGGGCATTAAAGTTTTCTTATTTACTACCTGGTGTTCAGAAAAAAGTGTATTTTTCAATTTCGACCCTTTTTAGATAAGATGAGTCACAATTTGAAGACACTATTGTTGCAAAGTTATATTCCGTATATTGGTTGGTGATTGATATAAATATGATATAAATTGAAAGAATCTGAAAGAATTCTATTATATTTTATTTGCTAATAAATGATCGAGTATTTGTTAAGATATGAAATTTTATTTAAAAGTGGGTAGCGCTACGCCCATTCATCAATTTTTAAACTGATTCGCTTACAACCCTAGCGTACTTTCATTTCGATAAAATTGAATAATTCGACGTTTTAAATTAGAGGGTTGTCGTACCTTTAGCAGTTTTCGACATTACGTTCGAACGATTATGGGCGCGGTTGTTTGTTTGGTTGATATAGCTTTAATTCCTTGTAAGATATGTACATTAATGCCATCAAGGGTGGAGCCACGCCCACTTTTCAAAAAAACTTTCATCACATATATATGTATTTCTCGATACTATGAACGTTTGTATTAAAGTCAAGTTTTGCCGCTTAATTTGAGACTTAGTTATGACTCTTTATTGTTTCGATTAACGGCAAAGTTGAAAGTGCTAACAATTATCAAATCGATTGGTCCCAACCATTCGTTTTTTAAAAGGCATAAAGTTTCCCTGAGCAGATGGCTAGTATCAATGTTAAATAAAAACTCCTATGGTTTTATTAGTATTTTTACAATTGTATTTATACATACTTAATAATGTATATATATATTTTTTTGAAATTACACTGGTCCACTGGTGGTTTTGTTGCCCTAAATAGATAGAGATCGATTTCGGATTCATTTATGCTCACAGTTCATGACGCTGTCAATGATTTTTTAAGATTTTCTCTCGTTTATTTTCATTTTACATGACAACAATTAGAGACATATAAGAAATATTTATAATTTGTTTTAAAAAGTAAACCGAGACGCAAAGGTCGAAAACATTTGTTGTACCTCAATAAAATACCTTTTATGAACTTTTCCCCTTTAACTTACCAGTTTACAATCTCATTTTAAGGACCAGCAATAATCGGTCGTGATAGGGCGCTCCTATCCTGCGTGATACTTTTATTTCATCACATTTAAATCCTAGTGGAAGCACTCACTCTAGTTCTCACTATTATTTTCTAAATTATCGGAATATTTATGGAAATGATTGTGTATATAGTCGAACTTGATAGTTATATTTCTCGTAGAATCTAAAAGTTTGTCATCATATTTTGCACGATTTCTTCATAATTTGGTGGCACTTAACTTTTCCAACCTTCACTTTCCAGAACAGTCATAATTTTGATAAATGCACTTATCATAAAAACAAGAGCAAATTCCATATTTTTATGGATAAATTCGTAATCTGAACACCTTAAACTATCAAAATTTGCTAAGATAGCCGGCCAACAACAAAAAATTTGTTTATGTAGAGCTGTGTTATAATACTAATTTACCGCCTTCCTGTATTTGGGAAAGGGAACATAAACGACACCGGTATCAAACGAATGTTATAAAAAATAGTCGCTTTGCCAAATTTCTCTCAATCCAACTAACTTAAGATTAATATGTGATCTTAAACCCATGGAGTAAGCCATTATGATGAATTAAATATTATTATTTTGTAAAAGGACAGCGAATATAAAAAATATATTATTTCATATCTATATTGTAGAAATATTCAATTAACGATATGGCGATAGCTATTAACATTCATCAATCCCATGCCAAAATTCTAACGATCCGCAATTATGAAGGCGGACGCAAGAAAATTTTCCTGCACGGCATCCGTGTGGAATCACCAACATATATGTATTTGTCTATTTACGAATTTTTTATGAGTTTGAACTCGTTTTACTATCATTACCGTTTCATTGTCCATGTTATACCAGCTTCTTTGCGTTTTCACACTTGTCTTACCTTGTTGTTGTTGTCCATGTTGCTTAATACTAGTGCTGTTGCTGAACGGCGGTGACATTTCGAATCGTATACTTTTGTTTTGTATTTTCATAGAACAAGAGAAGGCTTTGTTGGCAGTCGCGACTTTGTAATATTTTGACATTAGACAATAAAGCAAATAATCATGGGAAAATATTAAAAGCAACACATTGGGGTACAGACATACACACATATCTACAATATTTTGATTGGTATGTCCATTGTTGTATTCTTTAAATGAAGCGGGAATGAACAGCCTTAGGTGTTTGGGTGCCTCAAAATGATTGTTTCTTTATACTTATTCACTTTTTGTCGGCTTTGTTCGTGCTTTATTCGCATCGTCGATCTCTATTAATTGTGTTATTTATTAATATGTGTTATAAAAATGTCAATAATCCCCAGTTTTATCCTCCGTTCGAGGGTGTCAATTATTGGTACATTTAGAGCCAGTTTACAAAAGTTATTTAAATGAAAGTCGATTTGGAATTTAGAAATGTCACATGAATTTGTTGCTCTTTAAAGCGTTTACTACTTGCCAAGTGGGAAATGTGCTAGCTAAACATAGAGAGTTACATTCATTTAGATAAGTTAGCATCAATTAGGTAATTTGATTTGTTGATAACATCTCCCATCAGCAAAGACTAAAGTTGAAAATGAAAATAAACAAATTTTTAGTGGCAACTGTGATGATGAATTTCTAACTTCGTTGTTCTTAAATACATTTCTCAAGTTAATTTAGGTTAGGTTATATGAGTGATCCCAAGAGGGATGTGTTATGATCAATCCCTTGTGAAGTCAGTTTAAGTGTCGATAAAACACCTTGAAACAATTGCGAATCTAATTAAGCGTTTAATATGTATTAACACCAGTTCGGTTGGATATTTGAAGATTTGAGATCTGAGGCTTTTTTGCCTCGATCTCGCTAATTGCTCTCTCGTACCTTGTCTTCTTCCAATCAGCGTCTACAACTTGCATGTGATGAGAGCTTTATCCTTACCATGTGAACGTCAATAGAACAATGACCAGTAAGAACCCCTACAATTAAGGAAAGCCTAACCTTGTTAAGATATGCATCTTGCGACTGTACAGAGACTGTGTTTCTGCCAGTTCCCTCAAACTTTTCGTTTCTCTAGAGGCTTGCCCCAGAAATATTTCAAACAAAGTCTGCATGCTGGTCCTTTGACTTTGACTTTTGTATGTGGTCTGTTCATCCCTAGAGAGGTAGTTGCTTCTAATGTCTTCTTTTTTTCAGTCATGAGGTTCCTCTCCTTGGCGGCATGCCCTTATGAGACTAAGCGTTCATTCAGAGCTCAGGAATTCCTTCAACCTGTACTTACTACGCAAACTTAATGACACCAGATGTGAACGTACTCGGAAGCCTTCCAGGGACTGAACGAAGCGTCACCACCTGCCCAAAGTTATACCAAAATCATAAAGAAAAATGTCCTAATTATTGTTCAATTCCAATCCATAATTCAGTCCAAACCGTCAAGGCCACAGGTCATTCAGCTTTACCCAGAATGCACCAAGCCTGATCTATATCAAATAAGTATGTTATACTCGAAAAATACTTACGTTTTATTCACCTTATCGAATGCCTGCGAAATGTCAAGAAATACCGCTGAGCACACTTTTCCCTTTTCCAGGGTTTTTTCTATTTTAGATTTCTGAAGCCGAACTGATGCGATGGTAGTAACTGCTTTTTAGCGATGATAGATTTTAATCATTGAAGGATTAACTTTTCAAAAAGTTTAGAGATTTGTGGAAGTATGACATTTTTCTATTTATGTACCAGGAGGCCTTAACAATACTCTTTAACACCATATTTTGGAAACGTTGGCAGTTGGCAGTCATACTGTTTGGTGCTAATGATAAATCTCAAGTATACATAATATACAAAAGTTGTCCTAAAATACTTCTCTGTGGTACGCCTACTTCAATCTCTTTTGTTTGGAGTATTCATTCCCTTGTTTTACAGGAAAAATATTGATTTGATATACGATTCTAGCAGAGCGTAATACTCAACCAGACGACATAATTTAAATTTTTGCATAAGACCTTCGTGTCACACCTTATCGAATGTCGGCGAAATGTCATGTTCTGGTTGAACCTTACTGAGGAACGTATTTTCACTGTTCTCATTTGGTTAAATAGTTTCAGTTAGGTGTGTTGCGAAAGCATTTGCTTTGTCACAATCACTTCTAGCCCATCTATTACTGTTAATTTTTAAAGGCTTTTCCAGAGCGAGTAATCATCTTTTTTGTCAGCGAATAGTTGAGATAAGGATTCCTCGTTTACTACTAACAATTTGGAGTCATTTTATAAAAATAAATAAATGTGACGAATTAACAATTGCGAAGACTTCTCCTTTTGGATTCCTCAGTAATCTATTTATAAAATACTAATGTTTTTGATATTTGCAATTTAGGCACCGATCTCATGGGGCGAAAATAATTGTTATTGTTAGTTCTAAATCTAGAAAGCTCTGGGCTAAAGATTTTCATTCAAGAAAATGTGTGATATGCTTAACATTCTTAGCATGTCTTCTTCAAAGATGAAGAATACCTTTATTTTTCGATTCCTTTTTTAAAATTTATTATTAATTGCTATTTTTTACAAAAGTGTCAGGTTTGGTTGAAAAGTTGTCATCTGACTGATATATATTTTTATATTTTTGCAACATATTGCTACAGAGTATAATAGTTTTGTTCACCTAACTGTTGTTCGTATCACCTAAAACTTATCGAGTTAGATATAGGGTTACATACTTGTATATATAAATGATCAGGATGAAGGGACGAGTTGAAATCCGCGTCTGTCTGTCCGTCCGTCTAAGCAAGCTGTAACTTGATTAAAAATTGAGATATCTTTATTAAACTTGGTACACATGTTTCTTTGTACCGTAGGACGGTGTTGCAGATAGGCGTAATCGGACCACTGCCACGCCCACAAAACGCCTTTAATCAAAAACAAATAAATTGCTATAACTAAGCTCCGCAATAAGATACAAGACTACTATTGGGTTTTTACATTAGGGAGGGCATCTGCAGTTTATATATTTTTTTAAAGTGGGCGTGGTCCCGCCCCTAATAGGTTTGATGTGCATATCTCCTAAACCGCTAAAGCTATAATAACAAAATTCACTGGAAGCAAATGTTTTGAGCACCTCTACCTATAGTGTGAAAATCGGTGAAATCGGGTGACAACCCCGCCCGCTCCCCACATAACGGTACTGTTACAAAATACTAAAAGCGCGATAAACCAAGCACTAAACACGCCAGAGACATTAAATTTTATCTTTAGGATGGTATGAGATGACTTTATAGGAACGACGTTTAAAATTAGTCAAAGGGCGTGACACCGCCCACTTTTAGATGAAAACCCATATCTTGGGATCTGCTTAACCGATTTCAACCAAATCTGGTACATAACGTTCTTTTCATATTTCTATGTTATATGTTGCGGATTACAATCACGCCTATTTCCCATATATCATCATTTTAAATTCCATCTGATTCTTTCACTTTCCACTATGCATATCAAGCAACAACGATTATATCGGGGTAAAACTTTGCGTGAATAATACGTTTAAAGTATGCCACCTTGTGACCAAAAATTGCCTAAATCGAACTAAAACTGTTCAAGCCCCTAAGTACTAAATATGTGAACCCCAGTGCCTATAGTTGACTTTGCGAGAGTATAAAATGTTCGGTTACACCCGAACTTAGCTCTTCCTAAATTGTTTTAATTTAGACTTTCATTACTATATTCATAACTAGTTGGGTCTCTCATAACTGCAGTCTACTCTTAAAGCAATTTCGAAACCATTTCATTATAGCTTTATCGAACCGCGATATCACTGCAATAGAGTTTGATTTCTTATAGTGTCGTATCTTAACTGACAAACCAAATTTAATTCTGCATGAAAATTTTGGGAATTGTACCTCACGCTTTATCTTAAAAAAGTTCCCTTCGAAAGGCAATGGTGCCAGAAAGTGTTGCGGCCACCCTAGAGCAATAGTCAATAAATAGAAGCATGTGGAATATAGTAATTGAAGAGGTGAAATGATATAAATTATTTTACTTACAGCCAATTCGGAATATGTAAATATTAATGAACACCAAGGCATGATGGTTAAGTGGTGCAAATAAAGTGAGTCACGTGATATCAAGAATTTAAATTTCTCACCACTAATTGCTGCAGCTGAAAATTAAGCTGAGCAACATAACGAACGGACGTGCTATCCAAGTGTAGAAAAATAGTTTGATATTCAAAAGAAGACATACTGAAATACATACAAACATTGTAATAAGAATTGTAAGAAACGTTTCCCTTTTTGGAAGTTGATAAATGCGCTAGCCTCGCCACAGACGACCAACTCGCTAAAGTTACTAAAGTGTGTAATTATAATGGTTAAAAAATTCAAATTCGAAATCGAAAATACCACAATGCGCAACCGCGACTGCTTGTAAGGGTGTTTGTGTCTCCTGTAACCACCTGTAAGGCCAAGCATTGCAAGCCAGAAGTGGCACAGAGTTAATTCCACTTCTCTCAAACCTATTTGACTGCAATGCACAAACATAAATTAAATGCAGAACATGGAAATTTCAAAAAGATCAGATAAAGGCGGCACAAACACCGAATGGAAAGATGGCGCGATGAATTGAGGAGAGCCAACAGCAGACAAGTAACCGCGGAGAATTAACAGGAAGAAGAGTAGCATATAGAAGTCAGAATTGGAGGCAAATAACCGTGTAGTACAATAGTGTAATCTTCCGTATTGTAACTTCCAGAAAGGAAATGCACTTGTCGCATTATGCTCATTCTCCTCATTCTACTTGTCTTTCGCTTTGGACTGTTCGTCCGACTGTTTGTTACAGTACTTAGTACTTAACTCTGTTTGTATAATTTCTAACTAAACCGACTGCAGTGGCGTGTCTGTGTTTGCTCAATCGCGAGGCAGTTCATTTAACTCTCTCCATTGTTTTGTCTCATTCGGAGTAGTTCTCTGTCCATCCGCGCAAGATTATATTTTCTCGCATAAGATTTGATTGCTCGCGAAGTTGCCATTTAGTTGGCGAGCTTGTCGGAAATTCTTGCGGCTTAGACGGTTTTCATGTTGAGCTGACGTCTGCCTGTATGTGCGGCTCACCCACGCGTGAAGCCGCTTTCATGCCTCCAATCTCCTGTATGGTTGCCAACATCTGCACAAATGCCTGTAAGTAGTGCCGCCACACTCTTAAATGATATGAAGAAGAAGGTATCAGTGATGGATTCTGTGCATTGAATGTTGATTTTTATTATAGAATAAAAAGTTGCTTTAGTTTTTCTAAGTTAGTGCGCATCGGTAAGTCTAAATTTTGGTCATCCAAAAGTCATATAGTTTAGAGAGGTCACAATATCAGTTAGGGAAAATGAAAACCGGTTTTCAAAACTTCTCCGCTTATCTTTATCTTTTATCTTTGATGCAGAAAACACTTTATTAACCCCTCGGGTTCGAACAGCAGTCATGCCTTACGTCTTTTATAAAAAATATATGTTTGGGTCAAGTTATTAAAAACAATAATAATAAGAAAACCGAACGTTGCACCGAATCATAACACCCGTCACAAATACAAAATATTCCATTTCAAACTTGATTTTGTTCGGTCAGTTTGTAAGGCAACTATGTGCTATATTGGCCCGATCTAATCAGTTTCTTCGGTTGCCTTGGACAATTAATCCGTACCTAATTTCGTGAAGATATCTCGTTAAATAAAAAAAATATTCCATATAAGAGCATGATTTTAATAGTTAATTTTTTATTGGAGATGTATGCTATAGTGGTTCGATCTGAATAATTTCTTCGGAGATTGTACCGTTGCACTAAATAATAACCTGTTCCGAATTTTGTGAAGATATCTCGTTAAATAAAAAAGTTGTGCATACAGGACCATGATTTTGATTGTTCAGTTTGTATGGCTGCTAATGCTATAGTGGTCTGATATTGGCGGTTGAGCAGTTTCTTGGGGATAAAATGACGTGTTCAAAATTTCAGATAGGTATCTCAAAAACTGAGGGACTAGTTTGCGTATATACAGATAGACTGACGGACAAACAGACGGACAGTCGGTCGGATTGAAAATGGCTATGGTATACGTATTGAGATTCTTAAGTTAATGTATATATATTTTCTTGGTCTTTTTAATTTGCCCGCTATGCACAATACCAACATAACACCCACTATTTAAAATTATGTGGCAACCCTGGCTTCTGTTGTCTTGATCACATGTGCGGCACAATGTCTACTACGGCGCGACTTGAAGGTTACTGTTCACTTCCAAATGCTGCTATATGACATTACCATCGTGGTCGAGTCCAAACTGCGGCGCTTTGGCTCCGGGAGCTAGTGGCGCTGACAATGGGCACAGCGGCAGTCGGGGCGGTGACGAAGCTGATAGCAATAATAATGTCTACGTCACTGCCGCCGAGCACACGGCGGTGGTGTTTGTGCACACAGGTGGTTTATTTTGGTTGCATGCCCTTCCACTCTGTAATTTACTACGCAAGTAATAAAACAATATCCGACGAAGTAAACAGAAATTAAGCTGAAATTTTAACAAATTTCGGTAGTTACAGTTGGTAGCAGGTGAAAATACAGCCAACTGTGTGTGATGATAAAAAGTGCTTGAAAAAGCGCACAACCCTCATTACAATTACGTACATGGAGTAGGACTCTATGTCGAGGTGTAGGTACACATACAAGTATGTAAGTTTGGATGTAGCAGCTGCGAAACTCGCAAAGTGGTCGCTGGTGCACGGTTCAAGAAAATGCTTTCTAAATATTGGATATTTGAAAAGCTGCAGTTCATCCAAAGAATAAGAATCGGAAACTCCTTTCGCTTACTTCCTTCCTCGAGCAGTATTTATGAATCAGCACCCGATACATATATGCATAGATATACACACGTGTTGTCTTTCTTTTTTGTCAGCTATCCTCTTCCATGAACGCAAACGAACACACAAAGGCACGTGTGAAAAATATATTGTTTTGTAATGATCGTAAGTGTGTGCACCAGTGTTTGCGGTTACTGTTGGCACTTGCTGACAGCAGCTGCCAACAGTAACGTCAACGCATCATCACCACGAAATTTCACACTCGTACACCCACACACACGCCACAGACAACACAACACGTATGCGCAGCCGCAGCCGACTTACGTACACGCCTGTATTTATTCATAAACATGTTACGTTTAACATATACAAACCACAAACAGCAGCATTAAATATTAATATTATGTGATTGCCAAATGAAAATGAGCAAGTTGCGGCAACAATAAATAATTCGGATCGAGAGATTAAAAACACAAACAGAAACACATATTAGAATTGTTTTGAAAGATTGCCGCCGGGCTATCTATAGTTCCCCGTTTAATAAAGACAAGAATACATATCAAGTTACCTCCGTCAGTTGCAACTCCTATCTTCCATGCATCGCAAGTTGTCCAATACAAATAAGAAAGCTACTCAAGAACTTTTTTATTGCTATACTAACTGCTGCATCCACTCTTCCGATTTAAAAACGTTTTCATGTGAGTAGCGTTTAAGTGCTTAAAAATACTTTGTTTGTTTGATACCCTTGATTGGAGGTAATCAAACTGAAGTCTATAATAGACTCTTTTCACTAAACCAAACTGTTCTTTGTATATTGAATTTCCTTTCTGAGGAAACATAAAAGTTTCGATTTCCGATTTACAAAATAATACAACTGTAAGTTAAATTCTTAAAAGAAATAGGCCAAAAAAATCTGACAAATAAACAGACATTTTTTTTGCCGAGCCTGAAAAAAGCGTTTCGAGAAAAACGAGTTTAAAATGTAAAAAGTTCTTACAAATACACTCATATCTCCGAAACTATTTGGTGGATAAATTTCAAATTTTCCGCTTTAAGAAATTGAGCGGAATATTTTAAGTTAATAAAAAGAAAGTAGAGGTTTTTATACACACTAAAAAACGGAGAAAACCCCATTTTTGAAATTGATTTCAAGACTATATAGATTTGTTAATGTAAATTGAAATAGTTCTTTTCATATAGTACAATGGAGCTTGGTGAAGGCTGGAAAAGAGTACTCACATTGAGATCCTGAATTTTGAATCGTAAAAAGACTTTTGAAGAACTAGAGAAATATTGCCATTAATAGACCGTGTTACTGAGCGACATTCCATGGTTCCTCCATTACTCGTATAACTGCTTTGATGGAATCATCAAAAGAATTCTTCAAGAAATCAGATGTCATCTAACGGTAGCTCAATAAAAAACAGATATTGGATGTAGTGAACTTCAAAAGTAATTAACCATCTCTTAAAGTCAATGAAATTGAATACCATTTGTGCTACAAACTCCGAATTTCCGCATTTTTTATATGAGAGCTAGTGACACTCCAGCGTTCAGTCGGAAGTGCAGCTACACCAGAAGTAGCTTGGTACACAATAAAGCCGACGCCAACAACAAAAAAATTGAAATCTTGTCGACATCTTTGTCATTGTCATCGGTCTTGCGGGCAGCGAAGACTATGTGCCTCCGTGAGTTGACGACAGTTGGTTGCACTATTGACAATGAAAACTACCAACAACGAACAGCCAACAGGCCAGTCAACCAGCGAGCAACAAAAACAAAATATAACTACCAATAAAAACAACATTGCGTATGAAATGTTTTAAATAATCGGTAACAACAACATAAGCATATGGTGGCGATGTGTTTACCAGTGCGTGCGTGTGTGTGCGGGTCTGCTTGGTGATGTTTGTTTTAGCGTTGCATTGTTGTTGCTTCTGCACACACTAATTTAATTTTAATTATCTACGATTAGTGTGCACTTTTCGGCTGCCATTCGACGATCTCATCAGTCAGCTTTTGACGCTCGCGACATTCGCCGCTTTGTCTGCATTCTACACACACAAGCACACGCACATGATACTTGGTGTAGAGCTCATTACATGCTTATGTGCGGACGCTTGTACATTTGTGGGTATGTAACAGCTACTCGTTGTCACATTCTCTTCACGCGATAAGCATTTGACTTTTCTTCTGTCACCCTTATTTACAAGTCTCGTTTATTCTAGTCATATCTTCCAAATGAATTTTTATTATATCAATTTCTTATGTGTGTGTAAATATATTCGCTAAGAAAATTTATAAATTTTGCAGTTGCCTTCATGTTACAACTTTAAAACGCTTCTCAATCAATGCGAGTGGAATCGAAGCTGGATTTACCTCTTGAGATCTAACGAATACAAATAATTTCGCCAATTTTCGAGAATGATTTCGGTCAAGTGATCACCGCAGCTGGCTGGAATAAACTCGATGATTTCCCTCCAAACACTTTTTGTTTAGAAAAAGATGCCCGGACACCTTAATAAACTATTCTCCATTACCTTACTTCTGACAATATTCTTTAATGAAGCCACATCTCTACGGTTGATAGATTTCTAGAGTTTTCTAAGGCTAGTAATTTCCCAATATTGTTCCCCTAACATCGCTAATGTTTTGGGAATAACTTAGTAACGTAACGGTAATATTTTATATACATGTGTATATATGTACATACATATATGTATATATTCGTCTTCCTTCGTAATGGCTCGCGCGATGACCATGACTATAAGCAGCAATAGCAACAGAAGGTGCATCGTCGCCTTGCACGAATACAGTGCCCCTTGCCGAAGCAACGGAAGCGCCTGCATTCTGTCGAAACACACACAGAAGCGATAAAGTGATTAACTTGTGTGGCGTTAGCATTGCATTTAGAAGTGTTTTGGTTGTAAAGTGTAAACACAACATGTTGCATGCTGGATGTTGCGGAGCCAGCATGTTGCGAGTGCGCCTGCAGAACGTGTACAGACGAGAGAACATAAAAACGGATTATGTTACCAGAGAATGTTAATGAATAGAGAAGGCGCAAATGTTAGCTGTGCTAAAATGTAAACTATTAAAAGGGAACATCGAAAATGCGCAAATTCGAAAGTTCAATTACACCACGTCAAAAAGGTACCATCCCCTCATGATAATCGAACTCAACAAACTACACCACTTTAACAAGGAACCAAGCAAATTTTCACCACCTATTAAAGGAACAGCTAATATATGTATGCACAGAAGTAATAAATTTTGAAGAACATTCATATAATGAGGCAAAAAGTAAATTCAATAAAAAAGGTTTATAAAATTTAAAAAAGAAATAAAACAACATCTGTGATAGGATTTGAACTCAGGCAATATATCAATTTGTATGTGAATATTCACGAAATTGCCTTCCCTCCAATCGCATGTCTAAATATATTTGCATATATGTACACAGATCTACATATGTATGTATGTATGTCCCTCAATATTTTTTTCAAGGTTTTGGGGAGGGAGGGCCCCTGATCCCTCCTTGCTTCTCGCAAAAAGTGAAGAAAAAGTCTTTGTGCGGGGTAAGAAGAAGCAAGCATCAGCGTACGTGTATTTAAGAATGTATGTGTGATTGTCACGCTTGTGTAAATACGCATAAATAAGGGAATATGCAATAAACCTAAACATATGAACATATTTTCTTGAATAATTTGAGTTATCTCAGGAAGTAAAATATTCTATTAAAGTAATTGAATTGAGATTAGCTAAAATAAATTTAAAAAAAAAACACAAAAATGTGTTGAAGAATTTATCTATTAATTACTTATTTTATTTTAATTCTGGGGCTGTAACCATTTATCATTTTATACAATTCGAAGGATTAATTTATATTACAAAAATTATGATTTTTTTGTAATATGAAAATGTAAAACAGCAAGCGCATAATTCATTTAAGAACATTATTTGTGTCTATTTATAGCCTTTTCCCCGTTTCGATCATTGCGTGGTGAATTTCAAAAGAGTCGAAGTTGTATTTCTCGATGTTCCCTCTTTTGAAAAGCTCAAATTAGTACTTTTTAACATTTGCGCCTTCTCTATTTATTAAAATTCTATGATAGAGTGGAGTAGTTCGTTGCGTAAATTCATAGGATGGTGAAATTTTATTTTCGAACTTGCGAATTTCGATGTTCCCTTATAGCAATTAACATTTTAGCACAGCTAACATTTGCGCCTTCTCTATTCATTTACATTCTCTGGCAATATGTCTAATTAGCAGATGATATTTATTAACATTTTATACGTAGGTACATTTGTATTTCGCGAGCGAGCATCAAACATGCTCGACGGCGCGTGCGTTAGCGTACTCTGTAAGCGCATCTGTCAGCGTTCACAGCGCATGGAAAGATATTTAGCATTTTCACAAGAGTTACGAACGCAGCGCTGTTAACAGCCGAGTGCGAGCCTCCGAACGCAGACGGCAATGCGACGGATGCGAATAAGCAGCTGGTTTAGTGATAGTTTAATAATCGTTGAGTTCACATCTAATGTCGGAAATCGCAGTTCTCAGTTCCGCATCTTTCTTTTGATAAACTTTATTGAGGTTGTTTGAAATTAATATCCATAGCTCTGTATGTAAGCGTGTGGCCGTAGTGCATTCAAACATTTCAGTGCTCAATGTCGTCATCACATATTTAACACCTACACGAATACAAACACAAGTTGACGAGTGAATTCAAAATCACCGGTATTTCAAAAATTTTTCATGATATACCGCAAAAATATTAATATGCGAATGTCGCTGAAAAATCTTAGAAAAAATAAATGTTTCGGTGAAAATAATCATCGGTTGAAAGTGAATCAACAAAAATATTAAATAATAGTGTATTTAGTTCTAAGAAAAACAAAATTTAACAAGGTGAATCATCTTGCATACAAAATCATTTTTTGAATATTTCAAGTGAAATTCGCAAAGAAAGCAATTGGAGAAATGTAGACACCGCAATAAAAACAAACCAAACGCGATTTTCGAAAAGTTGTTGTTTAAAAAAAAATTGTGGCAACCATATAATAAATCATGATATCTTATTGTAAGTTGCTAAGTGATTTTGTTTGTTGTGAAAATCACATATACCGTCGGTTCTGGATTTGTTTTTACTTCTGTTTTTGAATAATTTTTGCACTTATCGACCGTCTACCTCGGACTTGAGCGGAACTTATTACAGGCGAAAGCTCGATTTTGTTCTGTCGTTTTGACCACAGAAAATGCGAAAATTGAAAACGCGTCGCGCTCACAACCGTTGCGATACCTTAGCAACTATACGGCCATTCTCGCAGACCTACGAGCCGTCGTAAATGTTTTACAGTTGTACGCAAAGAATATACAATGGTGAACAAATGTGAAAATCGGCAAAAGAAAATCCATGTATAAAAATAAAAACAAGAATATGTATGTATTTATGAGTGTGTGTATGTGTGGGTATTTTTTATTTTAGCGAGCAAAGAGACGTGAAATTGGGAAATTGTGAACTGTTGCGGCAAAATTGGGGCAGCTCGCTGACGATAGACAGTCGGCAGGCCGCTAAGAGACTGTGTTAACTCAAAAGAAAGTGTGAAAAAAAAATCAAAAAATGCATTTTCAGTGTTTTTGAAAGCTAAGTGAAACAAATAAAGTGTATAAAACATGGACGTGCGTGTATAATCTAGTGTTTTGGGAATAAACTATGCGTTTTTGAAAAAGAAGAGGTTTCAAAGTTTTAATGAAATCACAAATTGCTGTTGTGACTAAAAACCAAATCTCATTTATCGAAAAT
Source organism: Bactrocera oleae (assembly GCF_042242935.1). Taxonomy (NCBI): domain Eukaryota; kingdom Metazoa; phylum Arthropoda; class Insecta; order Diptera; family Tephritidae; genus Bactrocera; species Bactrocera oleae. Next base: position 19,429,832 of record NC_091540.1, on the reverse strand, counting down.
ACAAAAGTGTCTGACTCGTCATAACACGGAATGCTCGAAGAATTAAAATTTTTGGGAGTAGATCTTCAATTATATGGGTTTGGGCAATATTGTTTGCAATCAATCATAAAGTCTATAAAGGATAGAGTTTTCATACAATTTAACAAATAAATATGGATAGACATTTTTCGGAATCAATTTCTCATAATTGTACGCAACAATTATCGTCTGAACCATCCTTTAACTAGCTTCATACATCTTTACGAAAAAAAAAATTTAACAACAATGTGATTTGCCGCCGGATTTTAAGCAAAGCACAGTTACGATATTGCGATGACAGTCTGACGAACTTTATCAAATGTTATCCAAGTGAAAATGTATACTGACCAATAGCACAAACAACTACATAGTATGAATCGTTTAAATTGGCATAATTCCATAGAGGTATAACAGCACATAAGATAGAACGGGGTATATATTGTATTATACCACTCAAATCAGGTATACTCTCTTTCTTACAGAGAACCTTGTTTTTCTTTTAGAATGCAAATTTTCCGTACGAAGAAGCAACGTTCCAACGTAGAACTTGGAGAATTCCTATTATTATAGTGTTATCAATTAACATATTTTAAAATTTAGGAAGTACAATTGATAAATACTAATTTGAATCTGAAATACGAATTTTGAATTCACAGACATACCTTTTGATCATAAGAATAAGAAAAGCCTACTAGTACTGTTATTAAATGCTCTTTAGCTACCTTAAATTGCGGGTATCCCGATATTCATTGTATTAATGCGTTCATAAGCCATTAGAAAGTATATATATGTGTATATACATCTCATATACCTATTACCTATATAAATACATAGTTTTATAGAAACTAATATAGAATAAAGAATTCCATAGTTTAAGAATTAGAAGGATGTATGAATTCGCGAACCTATTGAAGTTTCTGGATTATTTATTTAATATATGTCTTTCTGATACAAAAATAGTAAATAACAAAAGATATAAATTAAAATAAACAACAAAAAATATAAATATTACAGTAGATGATTGCGACATACACTTCATATACATATGTATATAAGCTCGACCACCCTCTCCGAATTCATCTTAAGTAATCTGATTTGCTGTAACCAGTACGCATACATATTTGAAAAGTTGCTTTAGTTTTACTAGAAATCCAAACTTTCCATTCAAAACTACTAATTAATCTTTTTAAGAATACTGATTTTCAATAAAGATTTTTTAAATTGAGTTTGTGAAAATCAAAGTACCGGTTCTCATGCATAATGCACACAAAGTTTCCACTTATATTTCGTTTCTATACCCTGCAAGGGCTATTATAAGTTTGCCATAAAGTTTGTACTATCCGTCTGTCTGCATATACGCGAACTACCGAATATCGAACCACAATAGCATATAGTTACCATACAAACTGGTCGATTAAAACCAAGTTCTTGTAAGGAAACTTATTTATTTGTGAAGGGTATTATAGCTTCGGTGTAACCGAAGTAAGTAAGTGATTAACTTCCGCCACCAATTACAGAAGAAATTAACTGAGGTATTTGTGAGAGAATATGCTATTAATTATGATTGTATAAATTGAATAAAAATTTATCCAAATCCTGTAAATATTTACCTGCCAAACCAAATTACTCCAAATTACTCACCAATTCGCAAAGGAAAACGAGTGTATTTCTGACTTTTCAAATTCGAATTGTGGGTGTGCATGCATCCGAACACGATCAAAAAGTCACACATACCAACAACAACAAAATTTGCATACATACAAACATTCATGAAAGCATTTAAAGGGGGCTAGTGATACGCTCGATAAGGCGAGAGAATGCGTGTGAAATGCTAAAGGCAACGCGATATATTTGTTTGTTTGAATATCGCGCATATACGAGCCACACGTCCAAGTGCCCGTTGTGGCGGCAGCATGAGCTCTAAATATAAGAGCGCTATATACATACATATATAATGTATATGTACATATCTATTTGTATATTAGTATAAGTATAAATGTATCTATATAGCATGTGCATAAATTAACGTATATGTATGTGTGCGAATTTCATTACATTGTGTGTTTGTGTTTATGTAGCTGCGTGGCCTTAAATGTGAGTGCGCGCGATATGTGAGGCTAAATGTACACAATCGAATGTATCAAATATAATATAAACACATTTACATACATAAGTACACACACACAGACATAATTATTCTTAATGCGGCAGGCGAATGCGATGCTCGCGCATGAAAATCTTTTGAATTTTCCTCGACTTGGCGCTCGTCAGCGACAGCGGCAAAGTCACCGCCGCCACCATCGCCACCAACACAGCAACAACAGCCGCTGTTGCCATCAAATGTATATGTGTACATGTGTGTGTGGTCGGCTGCTGTCTGCGGTACTTCACTTCGCTTCACTCAACTCGGCTCTCGTATTCGGTCGAGCGACTCGATCGTTGATCGCTGATCGTTTTACGATCATACTCGCGTATACAATATCTCTGTTGGTTGCTTATTTTTGTTGCTACTGATTTCGTTGTGTATGTTTTTGTTCTTGTTGTTATTATTGTTGGTGCGGCTGCCGCACGCCGTCGATTTTTGTTTTAGTTTCTTTATCAATGTTGATGCTGTTGCTGTTGCGTTTTTGTTATAATTACATTGTCTAAAATTAGAGAACGTGGTGTGTCTGGCATATCGCACATCTCGGCTGCCAAGCGGGTAACTGCAAAATCGAAACGAAAACGAAGAAGGATGAAGAAGAAGCAGCAGCGACATACTCTACTTGTGTTTAATTGCATCTCGTCTCAATAGACGTAAAGGCGGGTCCCCGTCAATGGCAATCTAATAAAATACAGATTGAGATTAATGCTTCAGTTAGTGACCGGCGTTCCGCCTTTTCGTACTTACCGCCCGTATCAAACGAAATTTGTCCAAAGTTATGCCCCTAGTTTCACGGTGGAAATCTGTTGTTCTCTTTTATTTTCATTTGAGCAATGGCAGCACATCCAGCTTTTTAGTTATAAATTTTCATAATGTAAAAGCTGAAAACTAACATCCAATTATTAAAACTAGGCTACCTATTTATAATAGTTGTATTCGATTGTGATTTTGAGTTAGTTTAATAATATTTCAAATATATTTATGTTTATTTTTAATTACTACAAAATATCGAGACTGACAGCCCTACGTTGTAAGAGAGCATTCAGTTGACTCGTTTCTGCGGCAAAAATCCAATTTTAGGAGCGGTGGTGAGTGTTCATTTATATTGCGCTCTCATAAGATAGGTCGTATCAGCTGATACGGTCTACGGTTTTGCGTCGGTCACTAACTGAAGCATCAGTGCTAGAACGGCTGCAAGCACAGTCTTGTCGTGGCCTAACGGCACCACTACCAACGACAGAAACAACAATATACGCTATGGTGTCCCCTCATCTTCTCACAGTTCGTTAAGCCCATCCTCCAACCAGACAAGTTGTCGTGGTCCGTGGTTTTCATCAATCGTTTCTGCTGTATGAGTCGTTGTCGTCGTCGTCGTCGTGGTATTTACGACGAGAAACCGCTGATGCCGAGGATAAGAAATGGAGTGAAAGCGGCGATAAAACGATGGCGGCGTCAGCAACCTGACTACTCTTTGTATGAATCAGCGTTGAAAATGTAGGAGTCAAACACACATACACATAGCTGCACGCTCATATCCATGTAGGTGTAGGTATAAATGTCGGCTGCGCTTCAGAATCCACTAATTCAAAATTATTGCTTAGATTTTGGCGATTTTAGTCATACAAATCTCTATGTTTTATAGCTCAGAGTTTTCTTTCAGGGAAGCAAACACGCACACACGTTAATGCTTTTCTGCTACCTATCTTATTCGGGTATATTCGTGCCTGAGTATTTTCTGACTAGTCGTCAGCCACCATCCACGAGCCGACTGACTTCGTTTGATAATATTATTAACTGAAAAAAGCACATGCCGGCTAAAATTCGCGAAGTAGTTCAAGCTTCTTTCACAAATCTAACGAAAATGACAACAAAAACAAATTCAAACAAAATATTAGCAGCAGCAATATTTGAATTGAAGTTAAGCGAATTCCGTAGGAAATGCAAAAATTCAAAAATATTATGCACATCCTTCTGTTGATACCTGTTGAGTGGCTAGCAGCTACACTTCGGTTTATGCACACCTGATTTGGTCATGCCGCTGATCTCCTGACTTTGCTGGATTTTAGACAAGTGCACTTATATTTTATATGAGGGGAGAAAGAAACAGTAAATTGGAACAAAAATCAGCCTTTGATGAGCTTTTTGCTATTTTGTTGAAAACTCTAGCGCAATTGGTGTGGTTGTTGGTTGAGCTTGTCTCCTTCATTCATTGCGTATACGCCACGTTGAGCGCAGGTCGCTCCATTACTTACCGGTAATTGACTAGGCTGTCTTCTTCACTCGCCATTTCTTAGTTCTGTTATTCTTTCTGTGCTCTCATGTGCATATATACCGTTAGTATCGTAATAGTAGTGTTTATTATTATTTATGTCGAGCGCTTGTTTTTTGTTATTATTGAGTTTTCATGCAGTCAATGGAATGTCCGCCCAGTATTGTCTATAGATGTTTATGTTTAGTATATATCTTATGTATGAAAGTACGTTCTATAGATGTATTTGATTCGCTAAGCGTTAGAGAGCGGTGAATCCAACAAGCCATACCTGTTGTTCAAACAATTGGCAGCATTTGCGTTGCAACCCTGTGCTATTATAATAAACAAATTTTGAACAGTGAAAATGGTAAAAAGTGAAAGAAACTCATAGTAGTAGATTGAAACGCATTATAAACGAAATATAAAATAACAAAAAAGGAACGAAAAATAGTTTACGTGATATCTAAGGTTGGAAAGAGGAAAGGGAGGGGCGTAGTTGAAATTTTAATTGTTGAAACAGTTTAGCTCGATTTCCGGCTAAACTAAAAGCCCTTTAGAAAAATATTATATTATATTATATGACTAAGTAGTAATAGTAATAAAAAGAGCTACAATTTTCATATTAACACATTTTTCACATAAGTTCAAAATTTATCAGAAAAATCCAAATACCCACGGTTTTTATCTTGTACAATAACATTTCCTTTACGAAGCCAAAACAGGCTGTATTTTTTTATTTAAAATATTAGGGACGAAACTTTTTTTGACATAAAAACGAATAAAGGCTAATTTTCAGTAAAATATTCTTACGTCAAACTATAAGATTTTTTACTGAGTCAGTAGGTTTTAGGTTTATTGAAATCTCTACTTTCTGATGTTACACATTATTGTGGAAAATTTTCTCATAAACTGCAAAAACGACCCCATTTGAAGTTGACGGGAGTAACAACAGAAGTGGCAATAAAAAAAAAATTAAATATATAATATAAATTAGTTTATCTGTGCAGAGTGTCGTTTGTCATAAATCTGTCTCACGCGAAAATCGTGCCAAGTAGAAGCAGGCAATTAAAATTATTAAAACTATTAAAATTTTAATAAAAACTGTAACAAATTAAATTCTGATATTGTTAATTTAGCAAATTATTTTGAGGTGCGAAAGTGTTTGATGGGAGAAAAACAACTGATAAGCACAGAAACAATTATTTAAAAAAAAACGATCATAAATTTGAAATTAATAAACTTGAATCGAACACAACTAAAACTTATATATTACGTGAATATTAAATCTTAATAAAAATGATTGAAAAATAAATGTATTGAAACATAAAAAAATGTCCATCGGTAAATTAATTTACTTAGTTTCATTAATATTTTTTGGAGTGCTAAAAGCAACACAGTTTAAATATAAAAAAATAGTGCATTTCACAAAATTTGAAAATTTAAATTCGTGAAAACATATTTCCTTTTGGTTTTCTAAGATTTAATGTTTTAATTTTGCAGAAAATCATTTTCATTCGAACAACAAAGATTTTACTTGACATACATATGTATATATGCCAAATACCCAAGGCGATAGTAAAGCAAATACATACGCAAGAAGTGTTTTTGCCATGACAAAATGCAGAACGAAGAATGTGAAAATAAGTGGAAGAGCATTGTGCAAAGAATTTAGGAGAAATTAAAACGCTTCAAAAACTCAAAAACGGAGTTTCATAAATATTAAAAAAGAAAATAAAGTGTTATATAAAGCAGCATTTTTGAAATAGTCGCAACAACGACATAGAACAAGTGACAATGTGGCTTGCGAATCATTCTTTACGACAGCATTTCATGCGAAAACCACAACAACACGGACACACAGCCAAAGCTAAAGGCAGTACAGTGCCCGCCAGGCGGCTTGTTAGCAGTTAAGGCAGCAACAAATTGTTACAACAACAAAACTCGTTCTTCTTCAAAGAGTGAATTAAAAAACAAAATAATAACAAAGCAAACATACTTGATGCCTGCAATTGGAAAAATATTCAAAAGTAAAGCACAGATTGAACTATTGTACTGAGAAAGCATATAAAAAACAATTAAAAAGTTGAAGAGAAAATTATATAACGTGTGTAAGAAAACGACTGAATTAAATCAAACGTCGATTGTCGCTGCCACAAAGTTAAATTCGGTGTATTCTGTGCGTCGCTGTAGAGTTGGTACTAACTCTCCTACGGGCGGACGCCATGTATGCGCGAGTATTGCGCAAATGGAGTCTACAAACGAAACCGCAAGTATCTATGAACATGTGGCGGCTGCTGCTGCTCACTCTGTTGCTGCTCTGTCTGTACTCAACGCCGGTCACATGCCTTACAACCGCCTCCGCCCAACGCCTGCGTGTGAATCGGAGCACCGCGCCAGTGATTGCCATCGGGTCTGTGACTGCCAATGCGGCAGAAGCACTAACGGCACCACCACCAGCAGCACCAGCACAAGCGTCAGCAGCAGTGGAGAGTGGAAGCAGACGAGAAGTCGAATCAGTAGCACAGCCACACAACCCTTCAGCAGCAAAAGCAGAAGCCGCCACTGTTGGCGACATCATCGAAGAAAGTTTCTACATAACGGTCGATGGCGCCGACGCAGATAGCCGCAGCTATGGAAGCCGTCTAGTGCAAGCGCTGTGCGTTCATGGTGCATCGGACGCAGCAGGTGTAGATTTAATGGGGCACAGTGGCAGCAACAGCAAGAAGGTCAGCGGCGACAGCAGTAGGATATTAAGCAGTAGTAGTGTAATGAACAGCGGCAACAGCGATAATAGTGGGCGACAGCAACAACAAATGAAACAAGAGCAGCTATATAGAGAAATCGATGGTTTGGATGCAACCGATGGAAATGCAAACAATTTGGCATATGCATTTTATCGACGCTCAGAACCGCAAGCATTCAAGTCACCAAAAGCTTTGCAAACAGCCACGAAGCCATCAGCAACAGTGATGGGGACACTAACGCCGACAACAGTATTCAGCCCCCAATTTAGTGCCCACTACGTGGCGAACGATGAAATTGTTGCCAACGATGGTGATGAGGAGGACGATAATGAGGAGGAAGGAGAGGAGGAGGAAGCTGAGGATGTAGATGATGACGTCGATGGCGATGCCGAAGCGGATGAGCATGCATCGGACGAGGGTGATGCCGACTATGGTCGACAGCAACAAGAAAAAGTTCCAAATAATAAAAATAGTCACATAATTAATTTATTTAAACCATATAAACATAGCAACATTAACAACTTCAACACCAATTACAATCACAACTCCAACTCAAATTTAAACAAACTACATCCACAGCAATTACAACCACACACGAGCAGCGGAACATCACCTGACCAAACAGAACACACAGCGACTGCCATCAGCAGCGACACGCCAGCGTTCGCGACAGGCAAACGAAGCTACAAGGCGAGACGACATGTTCCGTTTACAAATGCACAACAACAACAGCAGCAGCATTCATTACGATTGCATACCGCGCATGTGACAAAGAGCGCTGAGCATTTGTTCACAAGCACACCACTGCCCATCACCGCGTACCCCACCAAGAAGGTGTTCCAGTTGGTGAACGGCAAGAACTTGACACGCATCGTGCATCTCTTGCCACCCACCCACTACCGCTTTGCCGCTTATGAAATACCCCCGGTACTGTCATACCGTGGCGAGTTAACGGAGCAGCAACGACGCGCGCTGCAGCACCAGCACGAGCGACAACTGCAGCAAGATCAAACCGCACGCTCTCGCCGCGACTCCCGCGTCTTTGGCTTGGCGCAGTCAATGAATACTGGATTTTATAGCATGCAACAAGCACCACAACTTACGTTGGGGCAACAATTAAGCGCACAACAACACCAATTCCAACACCTGCAACAAAGCAGCAACGCTGGTGACAACAGTTGGCAGCAAATGAGCGGCAACATGTACCAACGTCAAACACATGAGCAGCATCACCAACGCCAGCAACATCACAATCATCATAAACACCAACACAACATGGGTGAACAAAGCGGTATGGGCACCAATAACAACCGTAATATGCACAACGGTCACCATAGCAACAACAAACACAATCAACGTCAACGTCAACGCAAACGACCAAGGCGCTATTGTTCGGCGCGCGATCCCTCACAGCTGGCGTTCGAGGCACCCATAGTCTTCGAGGGCAAAATCACGTCTATGTCACCGGACCGCCGACACAACTTTGCCGCCACAGTGCAAGTGCTGAACGCATATAAACAGCAGATTGGTTATCAGGTGAAACGTGAGCAATTCGTGCGGCTGCAGTTCGAGTATATCAACAGCAGCGGTGAATGCGACATCTATCGCGAGCAGTTGCGACCACGCGGTCTAGTGCGCGGGGACGAGCTGGAGCTGCAGCGCACCTATCTCTTCTTCGTGCAACAAATCGATATGCGCAACTTCACCATACTCGGCCAGCCGATCAGGAAGACGCGCCGCGTAATCGAAGCAGTGCAGGATGCAGTGAGCGAAAATTATGGTGAGTTGAAATTTTCAAATATTTCTATTAATTATTCAAGGGGCATTTAGAGGGATCGTAATATTTCTCAACTAAGTTAGAAAATTCTGGCTCACAAACAACATAAGATGTGTATTGCAAGAGGTCTCTCTTGGCATTCTATGTAAAAGTTACGGATGAAAACAGATGAATATTGCACGAATTTGCAGCGCGATTCTAAGAGGTTTACAAACTGCAAATTTCAATATTAAAATAAAAACAGTGCTATTTCGTATATGAACGTTTGACGATACTGTTGCTTATTATGTGGTGTAGCTCTTCATTTCCTCGTTGCGCTTACTCCATTCTTCGTTGTTGTCATTATTATTGTTGCTCTTTTTATTTCATTTTTTGTTGTCAACTTCACGCTCTGCTAATATCCACTAGACCGAAATAATTTATTCAACACACCCGTAAACGAGACACACACACATACATACATTCCACACACACGCACTCACAAACACAGCAATTATGTGTGGATAGGGAGGTAAATTGCATTATTTGGTTGTGTGTTGGCATGCCACACACATGCATATACAATTTACTGCCTTTTAAAAGTTTTGAGTTTTGAGTTGTGTGTGTATGTGTGGGTATAGGTGTACGCGTGCGCGTGCGCGTGTGGCCGCATGTGGAACGCATGAGAGGGCAACATTTCCTTCCTCAAATTAAACTCAACTGTGAAGACGATGAAAACTTCGCTACTTGCAACAAAACCAACAACAATGACACCAAAAGTTGTTAAATTTTAGGAAAACTGTTTGATTTTGCGAACTTTTTGAAACTCATGCAGCCATCTGCCACCACTACCGCCACAAAATGCATCACTGCTGCATCTGTGCTTCCGTTTATCACTGATACCATATTTGCGCTATTTTTGTTGTTATAATAAAAATAAATGCACAGCAATCGCATGTGAGTTTCGGGGCGCGTCGTTGCCCCGCGCGTCGGGCCACACTTTCTCATGCGCCCAGTGCTGTCGTTGATTGCGGCTGTTTCTTTAGCTGCTCTTCATTATTGTTTCCTTCCTCAATTCTGTTGGCGAAAAGTAGTAAAGCAAAATAATAAAGCAACTGTAAAAGTTCCCGCTCGCATTGGTTTTGCTGGCAGCGTGCGCCGCATTGCATGCAGCTGACCGCGACGTTGTAAGCGTTGCGGTTCAGCGCGCGCACTCGCTCGTACGCTTTGCGTATTTGCTTTGCGCTTTTTTGTTTTAATCTGTTTTACTCTGTATTTGCTCAACTTTTGTTTTATGGCCAGCGCATTGGTTTATTTGTTTTGCCGTTGTGTTTTGTTTTTTGTCATTTAATTTTAATTTGCTTGCTCCTTTCATTTTATATTCGTTTTGCTACCGTATCTGCTACCATTTCGTTTCGATTGTTTTTACTTTAGTTAGTTTCTTTTTGTTTTTACATTTATGCATTCGCTAACGACGCGTTTTTAATTTCATTCATTAACAATATTCAGTATCAATAACAGTAACAACACCACACATTCATCGATTCGTCCGAACACACACGTTGGCATGTGTGTGTACGCATGTTTATATATACATACCTTAATGCAGAGTCATTTTCAACATTGCTTGACGTTAGGCCGTGTTTCTACTACTGGTTTTAGTGGGCGTCATTCCAAGCAAACGTTTAGAATTGCCTAGAATTCTAGAATTGTATCCGAATAACTGGTGGATTTTGTGCAGCTTTTTCGTAACAAAAACGCTCTACGAGCTCAAAACGATGACTGCTCTTTCTTAAATTCAATAAAAATATTGGAAACGAACCCAGTTTCCATCATTAGCGGAAGATCACGTCAGGATGAACTGTATTTGCTCGCAGCAAATTCATCACCATTCAATAACCGACATTGATGAAATTATATTCTGAGTGGGTAGATTAAACACTTGTTTTTCAGCTGCTCTCTTTAGAGTCGGATTTATGAAGCTCGGAATTTTTGATAGTATGGTACATATGTCAAAAACTTAAAAGTCTTTAATACCATATAGTTTCCTAATTCTGCACTGTTCGATTGCGAATGCTCGCCAATTGCCTTCTTTTGTATATATAAGCTGTTGCGACTTAATATTTGTTGTTTTAACATTTTATTCATGCCAACTTGCCTTTATAAGTCTTCTCATTGACACTCGCTTTATATAGTAGATATATATAATATAAACATACACACATACCTAAAGTATAATATATATTTACACACGTTGCTCCACAAATCAGCTGGAATCAGCTGTTTTGCGCGATTTTATCAGTCCATTAACAAATAGCCAACTGCCACTGCAGTCCTAATGAACTTCTACACATATATGTAAGTACGTATGTATGTATGCATATACGTTTTTGTGTGTGGCTTTGTGATAACTCCCCTTATGCGCACACACTTTGCAAGCGCACATTTCATCGCTGTTAGCTTAGTAAGTTAAACCAGGTATATACGCGCACACACACATTTTCCACCGCAATTAAACTTAATATAAATACGTATTTACTTTAAGTTATTCTAGACAATGTAGTTAGTTTATTTTTGTCTAACTTTTTTACCCATATTTACATTTTTGCTGAGTTTGATTTATATTTCGTTACTGATTAGGTGTTGGCTACGAACGCTGTGCTCGTATGCTAGGTCTGCGAGTGCAAATGTTGAACTATCAAAATCTACAAAAATACATACTTATTGTGTATGTAGTAAAGTAAGTGTATTGTAAGTTTTTACTCATCTGAAGCTTGAGAGTTTTTATCTATGCCGTTACCTCGAGTCATTTTTATACTCTTATACTTATTTTATATATACATATGTATATGTTATAAATGATCAAAATGACGAGACGAGTTGAAATACCGATGTCGGTCTGTCCGTCCGTCTATCTGTGCAAGCTGTTACTTAAATAAAAATTGAAATATCGCACGTGTTCCTTGGCAAAAACGTAAGGACGAGTTCGTAGATGAGCGTAATTGGACTACTGTCACGCCCACAAAAGGCCAGATTTAAATTGCATAACTTTTAAACCATTTCATTAATCACCACTACCGACACTAAACACGCCAGAGACATTAAGCTTTAAGCCAAAAGTGGACGATGGGCGTGGCACCGTCATTCTTTTGATATTCCTATGTTACATTAGATTCTTTCACTTTAGAGTAAGCAAATCAAGCACCAATGAATGTATCGGTACAAAACTTTGCACGACTAGTGCCCTTAAAGTATACCATCTAAGGATCAAAAATTGTCCAAATCGAACCGAAACTTTTCAAGCCCCTATGGACCGAACATGTGGACCCCAGTTGACTTTTATCCGAAAATATCGGTCAATGTGTGAGAGATATAATTTAAATTCAAAGACGATCCTTTTCTGAAAATAGTATGTCTGTATGAAAAATGGGTAGCCAGAACTTGACCTAATCCCTATATAACTAGTATCAAGATTTTTGAACATCCGGCAGACTTTACTCCATATGATTTGTGATGGTATGTGAGGTATCTTAATGAAACCCTGGGAGCATTTTATTAGTATGTGGTATTGACAAAAATTTATAAAATCGGGTTAATACTATCCCCAACTCCCATATACTATCTATAATGATTTTCGTTATTCTACCAAGTTTTATGCCGTATATGTCGGTCAGTGAGTATTATTTATATACAAAATTGCAAATTTTTTCTCGAGTATACCTCAGCAATGTCAATATTAATGAAATCAGCCCGTCCCTTTCTCTATCCCCAATATACCCCATAAAATGATTTCCGTCTTTCCACATTAGTTTAAGCCATTCAGATTAGTCAAAATGTGATATTTTAATGAAATTCAATAGACAAGTTTTCTTAAAAATTTTGTGGTTTAGCACTGAATTAGATTGGAATTGGTTTATACCTTGGTCTAAACCTCATATCCCTAATATAATTATTTGCGATCCTCTGGTTGACGTTTTCCACATAAACTTAATATATTATATTAAATTTAGCCTCTTCGGTCGAGTTAATAATTTTAGCTGACCCTAATTAAAATATAGCAATAAAACTTATTCAAAGTGTATGACCTTCAATATACGTCGTCTATTCACCAATATCATCGAATAATGGATGTTTAATTCTTTCGCAACATTTTGTAATATAAAGTTTTGCACCTGAAGAAATTTTCCGGTCTTTGATTCTTGCAAGTTTCAGGAGTATAAAATTTTCGGTTATACCCAAACTTAGCCTTTCCTTACCATTACGTCTCCATGACTTCATCATAGATTCAACAGGTTAGAAATAAAGGTGTATATGGTATAAGAAATACCTTTATTAAGATTTATGCTTTTGGTATCTGGCATAAATACTACTAATTTTGGACCAGATATTATAATATTGCAAATATACTGGTAAAACTAGAGATATTATTGCATATATGGGAAAAAGATATTTCACTCAATTTTTAAAATTAGCTTAATATAGCCATTCGATACGGCTTAAAAGTTGTAAAGTCTTATTTCTTAGTTTTCATCGATTTTTTGGCTTTTAGTCTTGTGTTTATTTCGCACATGTAAAAAATCACAAAAAATGTATTAAAAATTTTTTAAATACATTTTATAATTTTTTTTAAATTTTTTTAGGCTAATTTTTTGTTTTAATTAATTTATGAGGGGCAAAGTTGAGCACAATAACCTGCAAATGAATATTAATTTAAACTTCAGCTGTCTGATTCCAAGTACACTTATACTTATATTGAATCGAGGGAACGAAAATGTCATTATTTTTTCGAATCTATTGCATAATAATTAGGCATTTTTCGCGCCTAATTAGCTGCGACTACCCCATCGTCAACAACGTTAGAGTACATGTTGAGCATTCGAGTTCGAGTTTGTGACGTTAATTGGCTGTGGTAATATTCGCGTAGAACTCATTAGTGATCTTATCTGTCTCTGCGTCGTATTCTACTCCGTCCTCCTTGTCGCCGTTTCACATTTTTGGTTTATCTCTGCAATCATCGTTTTGTTTAAACGGCTTTCTGCCTTTGTTTTGTCAGTATATAAGTATTTTCTTATTTATATACACCAGCATATTTATGGGCAAGTGTACATGTACTTGTCAGAAATCGATCTAAATTTTTTGTCGAATTAAACAAACAAGCGGCGTTTAACAAACATTTGAAATATTTTGCTTTGGTTGACTGTTCGCATGTATGGATAAGAATGGACTTTCATTACGTTTGTACACATGTACATGAATATATCGTTTGTTTGAAGTAACAGGTATTTCGTTTTTTCGACCCACAATTGATTTAGAGTAGTTGATTCGCAATGTCAGTCAGTTTTTATTAGACACACAATGTAAACAATCAATCAATTATTTTAATTTTTTTAAAAATTTTAATGTTGTAGTATTATTGTACACCTACATACACAAATATATTGTAAAAAAATCTTACTATACCGGCTGCTTTCGCTCTTAAGGGAAGACTAATGTTTTAGGTCTCCTTTTGTGGCAAGGCATTATCCCTTATCAGCTGGCAATATCTCAGATCGATCCCCAAAGCAGATAGCCATAAGTTTAAGCACAATGAAATAACTACTTCCCTAAAGGACAGCCAATCAGCCGATCTTCAGCGACTTCTAAAACTGGAGCTGAAATATCACCTGAGGGCTATGTAATTACACCGTTCGCAATTAAGCCTAATAATTATATAATTATGAGAATATTTTGTTCACCCATACATATTTATCTACAAAAGGTTTATCTGAACTTATGATTTATCACATTCGTAATATATTTTTTAAGGCTGATTACATGGGCATTTGCGTTAAATTTCATAAGATTATGTTATTCAAAGGCATTTCAAGTTATTCGTCAAAAAGCCGACCAATTCACCGCCATTGAAAAAACTGGGGAAACACCTGTAAAGCACCGACACCCAATGTTTTGTATGTGTGTAAACAACTGGTAAACAGAATATGTTATCGCGCGTGTGCTCAGTTTGTACAGTTGGCTATCGATAAGAGGTCTACTTAAGGTACTGTTGAAAAGTTTGAAGCCGAATTGCGACTATTGGGTAAAAGAAAAGTAGTGGTAAATAATTATTGGAATCATGTAAACATTATCATTAAAATATTTCAGCAAATTTTAACATGTTATTAAGTGTGTTTCCCAATTCTACCCCAAACTACAATTTTAAGTGTGTTTCCCAATTCTACCCCAAACTACAATTTTTTAACCAATATTTAATTATTTGAAAAAAAAGTGGCAAATCGAAAGTTTAAAATAAAAACAGATTTTCTTAATATTTAATATAATTCAACTACTTTATACGAGCTGATTGAGGCCCCCTGTACCAGCTGCTACTCCTTAACCTCGAGTGGCGCTAGCTTATCAGTGCAATAAAACCAACAATTGTGACAATAATTCTCGGAAGTGATAAGAGTGACGAAAACATTAACCTGAAAAGCAAAAAAAAAACGTTGGAAAGTAGGTTTTCTGTATAAATACCGGTTATACTCGCTTCTGAATATGTAATTAATCATTCACGTAATTATTTTCTATAAGGTTCCCGCATAGTGAGTACTATGAAAAATATGCAAGTCAACTCATGTATCACAAAAACCAAATAAATAAAAATAAAGATATTTCCTTCTGATTCACTAAAACTAAAGTTAAACGCTATTAGCCCACTTGTATATTCACAGCCAAGATCATTAGTTGCGTGGACTAGTTCTAGAGTGTTTGGAAACTCTTCCCTGCTGCTAATGTATTTTCGTGTTATTTATCATGGATTTTTATAAAAATTTCCTTTGCCTCCCATGAATTATTTCTAATTAATAAACATTTTCTAACACTCAATATCTTTCTTCAGTTAATGGAATTAGGAATCAATGTCGGCTTTCGATTATTCAACTCCTTTCCTTAATTCATTTAGAGTTCTATTATTCCTATTTTAGAAGTATTGTGACATACTTACCAATTTGCACGTCACATCTAGTTGTCTCTTTCGCTAAACGGTACCCTAGCGGAAGTCATAGCCGAGCAAATACGTCAAAGTAGTGAAATATTTTTGCCATTGAACATTTTTTCGGTGTTATAAATATCAACATACTAAGTAATGACAGTTCATTTTTATCAATTCCTTGGAACTATAAACACCTGTTGTATAGTTAACACTTCACCACTCAGTTATTTCAAAGTTTAGTTGTACTTATTTTAGATTTTGCTGCAGAACCAAAACATACCATATCTCTTCACGTGCCGTTTTGGTTGCAAATAATGTCATTATCTGTAGAAAATTTCAAACTAATTGAGTTAGAAAACGCTTTTTGCAAGACCCCTTTGTAGTACTTCGATAATATTTCGTCAATATCCACGCACGTTTGTGTACATGGATGTCTGGGATTAGCGCAATAACAAGTAAAAAAGTTCGGTGTAACTGAACATTTTAGACTCTCGTAATTTGCAAAAATTAAAGCCGGGTACATATTCTTATATTAAAAAATTTTTTGTAATAATTCAAGATTCATTATTCGACAAAACCGTGAATGGATTAAAATCGTATTTTTTATCATATTAATATAAATTATTGGTCGTACACTCACTTAGTTTCATTACCACATTTTGCTTCATGTCCAAAATACTTGTATTTGTATTCAAATTAATTTATTTTACTGAAACGAGATGTATATGATATAAAATCATCCAGAGAATCAGAAATCATTTTATTAAAATTATAGGGTCTAGGCCAAGGTCGAGACCGATTTCATTCACACTAAACCACATTATCTTTTGGAAAACAATAAATTTATCACAAAAAAGAGCCAACAAAAACTCAGCTGGTAGGTCGGAAATTGTTAAATTGAGTAGACATAACAAGGAAAAAATACTCTCAGAGTTTCATTAAGATAACTCACATATTGACCGATATATGGGGTATAAAACAGCAGGATGTTCGAAAAGCCGTCTAAAATAACTTGATAAGCAATATTCCTAAGTTTCTACCATAAAGATTGATCAAGAACTGAGTAAGTGGAACATACATGAGATGAATCTTGCAGACTTTTCCCAGAATTACACGGTACGTACGTGAGAAGAAGAGCATCAAAATGTGTTGCCTATTAGCTCTTCTATTCAACTTATTCAAGCGCGAATGTCAAATGTAGTATTGAAAACCAATTTCAGACCAAATAAGTAAATCAATTGCATTGAAATCTAATTGAGAACAATTGGCAACACATTTGTACCGACACATGCTACTAATGAGGCAGATATTCGATCCTATGCTTATTTATATACCTATATACACATCAAGCATCTGTACGGATGATGCTTAGGCTGAAACTAACTCGAGGCCCTACATAGCGTATGAGCATTCAATAAGCCATTCACCTTGTGTCACGAGATGTATGCGGGTAGTTGTAATTGGGATGTGCAAAGAAAAATTTGCGAAGCAAGCAACGGGTTACACATTCAGTCACAATTGTCACAGATCAGCTTATATGTGTCGCTAAATACATTGAATTTCATGGTCAACGTAATATAACATCGCCGCGAAAACACTGAAAATGTTGTGTGTTTATTATTATGTACTGTGCCATTAATATAGCATTAAGGTAAAAATTATGCCATATTCAATGTAGCTCAGTGGGTTTCAGGCCCACTTGTGCCAATTTGCGATATGTGTGTTTTAGTTAACGTTTTCCGAAAGCAAGATATTTGGATTTATGATGGTTTTTCAATATCCAGATTTTGAAGTGACCGTAATTCTACCACGGTCATCTAAATGGTTTGATGCACTTAAAGCCCCTTTTAAGGTTTTCAGCTAAACTGCATTTTAGTTGAAATTTTTAAATTTGGTATTATCGACAACGCTCAATCCGTCAAAAAAATAAAAGTATTGTCAATCTTAAATTTTTTTGTGGTATTATGGTTTACAACACTGCTTAAGACTGGAGTCGTAGCGGTCCTTTTACTAACTTTAGCTCCATACAAACTGAGCGATCAAAATCTAATTCATATGATATTCTTCAACTTCAACCGAAACCAATGTTTTTCTTGTTTTTTGGTATTATATGCATGACTTTCCGCGGTCAAAAAAAAACACAGATCTCTGTTAAAAGTTGCGAACCAGGGTAATATTTCCAAAGGAATGGTGTAAAAACCAAATGTTCTGTAAACACAGCAAATTTATTTGGAACATCTTCTGTGAGTATGTGTGTTTGTTGTATGATTTTGTGTGTTTTGTTGCCTTTGAAGTGATTTTCCTCAACAAAAACAGCAACAAAGCCGTCGTTGGGGCTAGCAACGACTATGCGACAAAAGTCAATAGCGAAAATGGCAACTACAACATTGACTATGTCGCTGACAACGGCAATAACAACGACAACATACAGTGTAGGTCTGCTCTGGCTTCGGTCGCCTTCACTTCCGCGTAGTGTGATGAGGTGGCGCACTGTTGCCATGTTGTTGTAACAATTTCGTATGTTCGTTGTCATTTCAGCGTTTAATGTTGTAGCACTTGTTGTTGTCATGTTTGTTATGCCGCTCATTTTCGAAAAAATGTCTCGCGTACAAACAAAAATATTATTACCTCATAAAATTGAATAGCAGCCGAAGGGACGGACGTAAGAAGGAAAATTATTTTTGTCATTTCTGAACGAATGCAGGCAGGCAAAGGCAAGAGTAGAAGACGCGCAGAGAGGATCATCGATGGTACGTTTTGGTGGAAAATGCATTTATGACACACGCACATCATTCATCATTCACATGTGTTTGTATATGTGTATATAATTGTTTATCACCTCTATCTGGCAAACGAGTGTGTGCCAGATAAGTTTGTGTGTGGGTGGCTGTTCACCGCTTTTTCTCAAACATACACACTTACTAACGCTTAGACAATTACTCATTTGGCAATTTGGCGACTCGACGTCGGCAACATCTTCGTAATCTGCACTAGAGGCGACGGATAAGTCGAAGGTTAGCGCTGCTTTTCCACTAACATTTATTTTCATTTATGCAAACGAACACAATGCAAAATGTTATTTAAAAGAGGACTGAAGGGGAATGCTTTTTGTGGGAGTTCATCTTTCGTGCATTATTTATAATTATTTTCTTTAAATTTGTTTTCGTCATACTTAACACGCTCCGTTGACAGTAAAGTGTGGTCACTTTTAATGGCATGCAATCTCTCCTAGTTAGATACACACAAATAAACATAAAAGTGCATATGATACGTGAAATCAATGGATTATAAATTATCGCACAACTAGTGTCAAACGCAACTAGCCCGCCGACTGTCTTTTTCCATACAAGCGAACGGCTGTTTTGGGTGATGATGTCATTTGCCAAACATCTGGTAAAAATATACCAGTTAATAACTACTTGTTTATACGCTCAGAAACAATACCAATGTTATGGATTTTATCCTGGTCCTCCGTAATTACATTGAGTTAAAACATATTCGCTGAGGTCACTATGCTCTCTTTCTGAACCAATTCTCGTCCAAATTATTTAATGCTCTCCCGACTAGTTTGATTTCACTAAAGAATTTTCTGGTCTAAACTGTAGTTTTTCCGGACTAATTTCATGTGTCATTGCCATATATCATATATTGCCATATATTTGCCTATGTACATGTGTCATGAATTCGACTTTTGATTTTACTGTTCGAAACATAATTGGATATTTTTAAAGTGTCACACGTTCGACACTTATGGCTTTCAAAGCAGCGCCCGCTCTTCCGTTACTACTGTCAATATGCAGCGCACACTATTGCATATTTGTACATTTACGTTTAAACGTAAATTCTTCAAAGTGTCGGCGGATGTTCTGGTACGCATGAAAAGAAAATGATTTGTGGCGTGGCGAGCGCCTGGCGCTCATAAATGTCACGTACAATAACAACAGCATTGCGCTACTCCCAGCATCACACTCGTATATGTATAAACAGGCACATAAACCTGTGTCATATTTATAAAAAACATAATAATCGCTGCTGGGATAATGAGCGCTTTTTGGTGTTTTTTTCTTGAACTCGTCTGCCGCCCGATGCGTATTTAATTATTTTATTTTATTTTTATTTTTTCTCATTGGAAACGGCACATTTGCCGTGACTTGACCCAAATTTTATTTATTTTTCAATTTGGAAAGTTTCGAATTTACCACCTTAAGGCAAATGGACACTTGGGGCAAAAATAAATGGGAGCTTTATATAAAAAATTATTTATGGCTGCACAGACACACAGACTGATATTTAAATATCTTTGGTTATATCAGACGTAAACATCGTAAGAATATAACAAAATAAAACAAATTAATACTCTGTACTAAGATTAAGCACTAATCCATAGACTTTTGGAATGAGAACAGCTAAATATTCAGGTTTCGAGACTCAAAGTTTTTGCGAAAAACCATTCCCTCTAGATTTGAGGCGAAATTCCTTTAATCTGTTATATAAAAATATCTAGAGTTATATCTGTGAGACTTTTATAAGCTCTTTGTTCTTTTTAAAAAATTTTGGTGATCAGAAATTTCAATGGCCTGCTGTGATGCTTTGAGTTATCGTTCAAAGACATTGCAAAAAATTAGGGACTCAGCCAAGATAAAACTAGCTACACTGCACTAACTTTTTGAATAAGAGTATATAATTTGAAATATTGAATAATTATTTGAGCATCGTAAACATAAGTCCTTAAATAATTTGATGTCATATGCTGAGGAGGAAAGTGTCGACAGCAAAATGAATGTGGCTATTTATAAGCCACTTCAAATGTTCCAATGCCAGAGACCGTATCCGAAAGCATAAGAAAGCACAATATGGTTTTATATTTCAACGCATGTTGTCACAATTCTGGTTCTCCAGTTTTGCGTCATTTACAATAGTACAACACGCGCCAATTTACGGCTGCCTCGTAGTAAGGTCATTTACTCCTACACCAGTGTCTGCTTAGGCTTTGCCCACATATGTACCGGTATGTCTGTGCAATTGTAGAACTATGTATATAACAGTTGTGTATACATTTGAAATGTTTTTTTCTCATTTCGCTATTTTGTATTCAAGTAATTTTCTTTTTCCACAAAATTTTACTAATCTTAATTTTGTTTATTTTTCTATTACTTTTGCGATTTATTTCTGTTTCAATATACTGGCGACGACAGATCTTTGCAAATTGTTCAAATGTTGTTCGCATTTTTATGATTTTCGCAATAAAAATAGCAGAACAGTAGAAAGTCACAATTGTGAACGTGCAAATTCGAGCTCATCAAACAGTTCGAACGCGTACGCGTCTAATGACTAAATGTACAAGCGAGCATGTGCTGATGAAGAGGAGAATTCGTATACACATACACATATCAAAATACACAAAATAGACCCTACAAGAACGGTGATAGTCATCTGTCCGGTAATTTGACAGTCACAGCAGAAGAAATTTTGTCTACGCGCAGAACAAAGTTTCTATCATTTTCTTAAGAGCCTAATGCAAAAACTGTGTGTGTGTAAATCTTGCGCAGCATTTATACAATTTTTATTTCTTTAAAAAATTAAAAATTTGGCAAGGAATAACAGCTTGGTATTTCACAACTTCTCAAACTCCTATGGAAATTTCTGCTATCTCTTTTTGGCGTACACAAAATATGCGTTTGGAAAGGCCATAAACATTGACCGTCATTTTACTGTTCATTTGACTTTCAGTGGTGACATTACTAAATAATTCAGCTATTTCATTTTTACATATTTAAACCTATAGTAGCATTATAAGTCGTAGGTGTCTCTTTTCAGCAAAAACAGTGACGGCCAGTTGACAAGTAAACTGTGATTGGTGAACCCATCAGCAGTTTCTTGTAGGGTAGTTTCTTTGGTACAAAGTAAAAGCTTCATTTATTGCATTGTTTGAAATTATTGCCCAATATGAATGACAAAATCGTAAACTTGTCAAACCATAATAAGTGTGAACCAAGCCAAAAAATGTATTAAAGCTTCTTATAGATCCCGAAATGACTGAACCGATTTGGTTGAAATAATTAGGATAGGTTTATCGAAAGCAATAAAATACTTAATGATAAGATTAAAAATCAGATAGTTTTGAGAAATATTAACCGGAGTTTCCATATATATATTCATATATTTATACCTATATTGGCGTCAAATTATTATCGAAAAATTAGGTTCTAATTCGATTTGGCTCATATTCGAAATGCACAGAAACAGAATAGAACAAACATCTTAAGGGATGAAATGGAGTAAAACATATCAAATTAAGACATATGAACGCTGAAGAAAAAATTCGATCAATTTAATTATTATTTTGCTATTCTTACATGGAATTTGGAATTTACTATTTCCAATTGGAAGGAATGCAGTAAGAGATATTCTTAACATCATCGGTTTAAAAACCGTTAGCGGGCATCTGCAGCAAACACAAAAAGTGCCTCACCGTTCTAGTAAACCTACATGGTTCTGCTGGCACTGTAGTACACTCATAATTCTCTCTGGGTATGCACCATATGTGTACATACCTCGCGTTGTCAAGCAGGTGCTTCTAGGCCCATATAGTTCTTGCTACATGCGAGCTTCATACAATTTGGTTGTTTTGTTTATAGATTGTTTATATTTTTTGCATAGAATATACTTAATTAACAACTTTATATTCAATTAATTATTATAAGTAAATATTTTTTTGGTGCGCCACAATTATTTACTCAAATGAGCTACGCGATGATATGTTATACAATTTATGCAAATATGACGAATTATATACTTACATATATAGATGGGTATTTAAAAAAGGTAAGTGCGCACACTCATTCAGGTAACAAAATTAAAAGCACACAGCTCCCAAAATTTTAAATATTTTAAAGAAATTGTAATGTCATGTGAAAAGTTTGGGAATTAAAACCAAACAAATTTCAGCGGAAGTGGCGCAATACGAAATGTTCGCGAAAAAGATATTCACTCAAGTGAAACATTTTAAATGTTTGTACATATCTATTGGGAATTGATATTCACTAAATTATAGTTATAAAACACATATAAAGGTCAATAAATGTCATTGTAGGAACAATATTTTTAACCAATATGTATATACATATAATGTGTATATATCTATATATATATAAGAGTATATATAAGTATATATCAATAGGATGTTGAGGGACGTAACCTATAAAATAAAAGTAGGTATTTTGATAAAACCAGAAAAACCGTTAACTTCGGCTGCATCGAAACTATAATATTCTTCACAGATACATTTCTTATAAAATAAAGGGGTATACAAAATCGTTATTCTGATTTCGATCGGTCACTTTGTATAGCAGCTGAACAGTTTATTCGGAGATTTTAGCGATGCTTTGGATAAATATCTATGCCAAATTTCGTGAGGATACCTTGACAAATAAAAAAGTTTTCCATACAAAAACTTGAGTTTAATCGGTCAGTTTGTATGGCAGCTATCAGATTTTCAAGTAAATACCTTCACATAACCCCAAAATAAGGATAGTTTAATCGTTTCTCAAAGTGACATTCTAGAATGTTTTAAATACTGTACTTTCCCACACTTTTAAAAATCATCATTGTATCAAAATATTTTGGAAAATATACTCCTGAACTGTTGCCTTTGCTTGCTTGATGCTCGTTAAAATGTCCAATTTGCGAAAACATGTTATGCATAAGTATAAAATTATGAATCAATAAAATATTTTGTTTAGAACACACATAATTTAAAATGAGATCCACCTAGACTTCATACATAGATATATAAGTATACATATATATGTATGTATATACAATATGTACATGTGTGTTCAAGCATGAATCACCAGTTGTTTGGCGGCATCTCATAAAGTCCATAAAATCAATGGAATCGTTTCTTTAGAGAGTAATGATGCTGAAAGTATCACATGCTGTCACCCACGTCGACCGCCGACCGCCGACCGCCAACTGACACCCCACCACCTGGCAATCGTAAAACACTTACACACAAACGGACATCTTCGCATAAATACATACCCAGCAGTAGTTGTTGCCAATATGCCGCAGTAAGAAGTGGCTGACAAATCCACACATTTTTTTACCGTTATATTCCTAAAAACATAGCTAATTACATATATACATATGTATCCTAGCTTGCGTTAGTCTCGCAAATTATTTTTTTGGCGGCAGCGAAATGTATTTCGTTTTTTTTTTTGTTATTCTTAAATTTTCCCTTCACAAAAACAAAAGTGGAAGGAATAGTAGAAATTGATGCCAAGCGAGTGATTGACTTTTTGCCACTACTGCTGAACGTATGCGCCGCAAGACCAAATAAATTGGATAGTAACCAGCAAATCGACTGGCAAATAAGTAGCTCACTCTCGAATCGCTTAAAAGCCGCTGTCGCCTGATTGGCTGCTGGCTGTTTGATTGTTCCGGCCGCTACGCTACGAGTCAATAGTCGTTTGCTTGGATTAACTGACTCTTGTTTTTGTTTGTGTGCGTAAGTGCGCTGTGCCGACGTCACTATGGCTGTACCTTTCCCACCATCTTTCGTTTCTGCTGCTGTCTCTTCTAATGTGCATTGTTGAAGATATGTCGCCAACACTGTATGGAGTTTAGTCTCTTGGCGGAGCCTACTGCTTTCTGCACAAATTAAGCTACAGTGGCACAGGACGAATTATTGCATTGACGTTCACTTGGCAGGAATGTATGGAATAAAATAACCACAATAGCCGCATGTCTCTTAATTCGTTAGACAGAATATTTAAGTTATTCAATTTAGTTAATTAAAAATGATTATATATCATCTACTATCTTAATAAAACATAACAATTCCTTTAATATTGAAGTAATCAAGTCTAACCTATATATATATATATACTATATACCATACATATGTACATAACTATTTTTGTTCCCTACAAGAACATTGATAGCCATCTGACCTATATATATATATATACTATATACCATATATATGTACATAACTATTTTTGTTCCCTACAAGAACATTGATAGCCATCTGACCGGTAATTTGACAGTCACAGGTGAAAAAATTTTGTCAGCGCTCAGAACAAAGTTTCTATCATTTTCGTAAGGGTCTTGTGTGAACTATCGTATCTGAGTGAGTTATCATCTCTCTTTAACACATGGGTCTTCGGAATTCATTTACTATATAACATACATATACTGCTCATTCTCACGCCATTGTCATGGTCATTGCTGACCATAAATCCACCAAATCTGAAAATTGTTCGTAATGAAAAAAACTATCATGGTTGCAATTTGTCAGTTATGACTGTAAATCTATCACAAGTGAAAAATTACTTTTCCCAGTACATAATATAATTTGTATTTCTTTAATAAACTTAAACTTTTAAATAAAATTAGTTATAATAATATGTAAAAATAAAAATAGGAATGCAACAAAAAATTAATTAAATAATAAATTACGAAAAGAAATTTTCATTTGATTCCATTTCCTCCTCTCAATAGCACTGCGTACGTCTTCCCATAATTAGTGCATATTTCGGAATTTATATTTGAAAACTCCTCTCGTTCATAAAAATTTATATTTTTAACACAAACCCCAAAAAAGTTCTTACAATATAATTCGAAGATGTATCTGTCTAGTAATAACAGTAACGATTCGTTGACAAGTAAACCACGTAACCGATTATCATGAAACTTTGTATACATATGTATGTCTTATGGTATTAGAAAGAACATAGGATATTTGTAAGTATAAAATAAGTTTGAAAATAGAAAAACTAATTTTGGCAGATATATGTAGTTGTTTGTCGAAAAATTTCAAAATGTAAGAACACAAAAATGTATCAAAAGGGTAAATCAGACTAAATTAGGGTTTTCTGGTTACTACCACCAACAAGAAGTTGATCATAGCGGTATAGCTCTCGTGTACATACTATGTATTCAGTTATTTGTTTTTGTTATTAATCTTTAATATTTGTTTAAGGAATTCAAAACGAATATGTTATAATTAAGCTATGTACTTGAAAATAAAACTAAAAATATTTTTTATCATATTTACTTAGTATTCTATAAAAGAAAGAAGAACTATAGAATTACTATAAAAAATTAAAAAAATGTAATGGAATAACTTTCTCGCCGATTATATCCTGTTGTAAGAAATAAGATTTAAATTCAGATCCTATCCAGATTTGACTATATAAGGATCAATCGAAAAGTATAAAGAAAATGAGTAAAACGACGTTTTTTTAAACCTTCTTTCTGGTTTCTATAGTATTAGATATGTATATAAATGACCAGCGTGACCAACTGAGTCGATTTAGCCATGTCCTTTTTTCTGTCCGTCTATCTGTATATACGCGAAATTTTGCAGACATGATTTTCTGAGCCATCGATATCGTAGTGGTAACATATATGTAGCTGTAATACAAACTGAACCAACAAACTCACGTTCTTGTATGGAAAATCTTTTTATTTCACAAGATATCTTAACGAAATTTGCCATGGATTATTGCTCAAGGCAACGCTACAACATTTGAAACATTTTTTTTAGATCGGATCATTGTATCATATAGCTGCCAAACAGACTGAACGATCAAAATCAAGTTCTGGTATGGAAACTTCTTTATTTGAGGAGGGTATTCTAGCTTCGATGCAACCGATGTTAACTTTTTTTCTTGCTTTTATAAGAAATTAATGTTTATCAATCCTACTGCTTCATTTCGAAATAGTTAATTAAACCAACAACTATATTCGATATTACATTACTTTTCGAAAAGACAGATTTGTGCTTGTTGCACTTTTCTCATCAATGATTTATTTTTGAGTATGCATTTACACATAAATATATGGTATATGCTTGTGCATAATTAATGGATCGCGACGCTTCGCCTGTTAACTCAATATGCACAAATCGTACGTATATACATATGTATGTGGCATTCAACTAAAAAGCTCAAATAATTGTAATAACATTCAATACAAAAAGTATACATCCACATAAATACGCGCATAAATATTATACATATGTATGTATGAGCAAGCTTGTTTACAAAATCAACAAATCGAATAACAGTCAATCGTCGCTTCGGCGCTAAGTGCATAGAATTGTCTGGTTTTGATTTCTATTATTTTTGGTATTTATACCATATATCTACATTTGTCTATATGTACGCGCGTATTCTTTATACACTCGCAACATGTTACAGAAGGCATATTAGTTTTTTTTATCCAACGGTTGTTTTTATACCCTGAACAGGGTTTATTAAGTTTGCCACGAAGTTTGTAATACCCAGAAGGAAACGGAGTCGGAGACCCTATAAAATATATATGTACATACATAAATGATCAGAAAAATGAGCTAAGTTGATTTAGCCATGTCCGTCTGTCTGTCTGTAAATTCGTATATATACCCCGCAGTTTTTAAGATATCGATCATGAAATTTCGCACCTGTCCTTTCCTTACTAAGGAGCTGCCCATTTGTCAAAACGGCCGATATTGGACCACTCTAGCGTATAGCTGCTATACAAACTGAACAATCGCAATCAAGTTCTTGTGTAGAAAACTCTTTCATTTAAAGAGGCATCATCCCAAGGCTTATTATTTAAGACAATAATGCAATCTCCGAAGAAATTGTATAGATCGGAGGTCTATTACATATACCTACCATATTAACCGGACGATCGGAATAAAGTGCTTGAATGGAACACATTTTTATTTAATGAGGTATCTTCACGAAATTAGGCACGAGTTATTGTTTAAGGCAGCAATGTATTCTCCGAAGAAATTGTTCAGATCAGATCACAATATCACATATAGCTGCCATACAAATTTAACCATCGAAATAAAGTTCTTGTAAGGAACCTTTGTATTTGTGGAGGGTTTTTTTTTTTGTTAACACCCAAAAATACATCAACATGTTGGAAATGGCGAGATCAAACGGTTTACAACTATTAGAAGAGATTCCATAAACTAATGGATCGATTGATCAACTGCTAAAGTAGAGTGTTCTATTTTCTGTACCCATTTGAAGTAAATTTAGTTAATGAAATCAAAATCATAGTAAGATAGAATAACAAAAATTGAAGAAATATAATTTGCAAATGATCAGAGGTCGGGAAAAGAAAGGGCAGGGGCGTGGTTGAATTATTTAGGGTTAACAACAGGCTTTTTCGAATTAAAAGCCCTAATGCATACATACATTACTGCAAAAAATGCAAAAATCGACCCCACTATACGATTTTTTTTATTTCATCTACCTATTATTTCGTAGTAGGAGCTGTATAATGGAGCCTTTTTTGCATTTTTGTAACAAAATTTACCACTATGCACTATGTACACTTTAAATTAATGTCAATAAGTTAATGTAATAGCAAGCATAGTATTTTAAAAAGCGTGACATCATAGTCACGTGAATACTATATATGCTAATATGATAGCAAAAATCATAGCAATCAGTTTATGAAGATATTCCCACACCAGAAAATATTTCACACGCCTCATATCGGCTGCATCCGAGCATGGTCCTTGCTTACTTGCTTTTTGACGCAATCGTTGTTTGGCCGATTGTACTCGTATTATTAATAGCATTCGCAAGTCAGTCCAGCCGTTGTCGATCGCTGCTGACTTCAGCGCTACTCACCTCATGCCACCCCGAAGCATTTGCGTCTGAAGATGTAGCTTTTTTTGTACTGTAGCTGTTTTGCAAATTTATACTTGCCTAGAAGTACATTCACACATACACACGCTCAGGGCGCTTGTATAATGCCTATTTTTGTTTTTCTTTTCATGTTGCAAGTGCTTTCAACTCAATGTTATTGATTG
The DNA here is from genome assembly GCF_042242935.1 of Bactrocera oleae. Classification (NCBI taxonomy): domain Eukaryota; kingdom Metazoa; phylum Arthropoda; class Insecta; order Diptera; family Tephritidae; genus Bactrocera; species Bactrocera oleae. Next base: position 19,401,130 of record NC_091540.1, on the reverse strand, counting down.
ATATCGCCAATGAGGTCATTTCATTTAGATATTCATTTGCTCATTGCACTGTCCGTCCGTCCGCTAAGCTTTGACAGTGAGTGGCTGCTGTTCGCCAAACCGCGCTGTGTGAGCTACATAAGCTACATAGCTGGCTGACTTCATAATCGAAAAACCGGGCTAACGGCAAACCATTAAAACCATTTTCCGTTCGTCATAAAATAAAGTTAATAAAAAAATAAAAAGCAACAAAAAAACCGAAAATCACAACACATAAACAATAACATAATTCGCTGCAACAAAAAAGGTGACGCTGTCAAATCGGTAAACAACAAATACACTTGTTAGTTTATAGGGAACTCAAAGCGAGTGCCATGAAATTCGTCACACTAATAATGACGCTGACAATTGAACCAGCAAGCACACTTACAAAAACAACGACAGCCTTAGCGTTCTTAATAGGTGACAGCAACTTGTTGCACACACGCTGTTACACATGCGCATACACTAAAATCCTTAAACTAACTTTCGTGGTGTGTCTTTGTTGTTATTGTTGTTTTGTTTTACCTTAATGGGAGGATGTTCGGCAACACAATTTTCACGCCAAGCAACAAACTTCTCGCTGTCCATTTGCAAGACTGCCGCACTCATTCGCGCAGGTTTGCCCATTCATATGCAACAACTCATTCATAAATATGTTCTTTTACAACCTAAAATTAAACTCTGCTCTGCTGCATGTGCGTGTGTGTATGTGTGTGTATGCAAAGCGGGTTTCAGGTTGTCACCAAAATTTGGGTTTGAGTTTGCATGTTCACACCAGCTAATTTCAACAACTAATAGTTTTCACTGCCATTAAGTTACAATGCATTGACCTCCCAAGGGCTTTGAGTTTTCTTTCTCCACTTGTTTTGGACTTCATTCGTCGAAAATTTAATTCAATAATCAGTCAAGTGCACGCCAAATTAAGAGTTTGTCTAATTTGATTAGGCGTTTACTGGTTCCATTGAATGTCATGGTCTTACCACTGCATTTATTGTAAAGACATATGATGGTACATATATGTACAGACATAAATATATATATAAATATATTTACATGTATAATCTGGAAGCCGGATATTTCTCACCAATTTTACAAGTTAATCCACGCTTTGGCGGAAATTCGGATTTCTTGCTTGACTTATTCAATTATTAAAAAGAGTTCAGTTTGTATGGCAGCTATATGATGGAAACTTTTCTTCAAACGTTGTAGCATTGCCGCGAGCAATAATCAATGGCAAATTTCGTGAAGATATCTGTCAAATAAAAAGTTTTTCGTGAAAGAACTTAATTTTGATCCTTTAGTTAGTATGACAGGCACAGTCGCTCACATTGTTGTTGTTGTTAATGAGGCGGAAAATCTTTTTCAAATCATTTTGGAAAAAGCCGCAGAATTGATAGTTATAAAAATTCTATTCATGTAAACCCGACTGCCGTGAGGCCTCGTGTACTTTAATGAGTCACCTGGAAAACATAAATTAAATGGCAGTAAATGCCATTCAAATTGCCGATTCAAACTTAAGCATATTTGTATCACCTTAAACTAAAGATGTTTAACATTTTCGTCTGACACTCAGCAAATGTAATATTTTTAAGGTTGCGCCACTGGTCACGTAATCGATACGCCCACTCAATTGATCACAACCACCCGATGCGAATTGCAGTTGCTGCTCTGATGTCGTCGATTGCTAAAAATATCATTTGACTATTTACTTGTATTGATGTGGTCACGAATGAATTAAACGTTTCAACAACTAGTTTTCTTGGCATGAAGCATGTTGAAATGAGTGAACCTAATGGCATTTCACGAAATTGGCGCAAACAAGCAGAAAGCGTCAAATAATATTATGCGAAAATTACTTGCAAATTGAGAATCTCAATCAAATCAAATTTCGTGGAATTATAAATATGTCTATTAACGTATTCTAATAGCTTTTGAATACGGCTTTGAGTGAAATGTGTATACAATAACTCAAAAGAACACTCGCTAAAATATTAAAATACAAGTAGGCATGAGAGAGACGTTGGCACACCTCTCATTCTTCTGTCCAGCCTTATCTTGAACTCGTGTTAGATATCTAGGAGCTTCGCAGTTCAAAAGACTAGATAAAGTAATAATTGGGTTTTTTGAAACTCAACTCATATCCGTCATAAAAGAGAGACAACACAACTGACCTACCTAACATTTACGGCCAAAGCACAATGTTGCGGCATTCCATAATGTTGCCAACAGCCTTATGAACTCCGGAGTACACCGGCAAACCGTTTTGTACTGTTAACACTGTTAAGGAGAGAAACAAGTATGTTAATCAAGAAGAGTAGTGACTCAAACGCTCATACGAAAGCATGCGATTGCATAGGAAAGTGCATAACGAGGCAGTTACACGAACGGCGACTGCTCGTTGACTCATTGACTGGCGTAACGGTTGTAACTGGCTGTGCGGGATCGGTGTGCATTACACGTGTTGAAAGTGTTAAATTGTTTAAGTGATTGGCTATGAGGCTATAAAGTTGAGGCGCCACTCAAATTGCTTGCCTCTATTGATTGCATTTGTTGTTGTTACGTCGTCTGCAGTTACGGTAGTTATTTCGCGAAGTGTTTATATGCAATTCTTCAAGTGTTTACATGGAGGTGACAAAAAGTTTCTATATTCATTGAAACACTTTCTTAAAATTTTTGATTTGATGCACAGACTTTGGGCTGTATAAATATCGAACTTATAACAAATATAGTATAACCCGATATGGTTTTACAAATATATGCAAATAAAACCCGGAAAATTTTCTAACATTTCCTTACACTCAAAATCAGTCAGACCTGATTTTCTAATTCCTTTTAATTTTCTCAACCAATAATAAGGAATATGCGTAAACATGTCAGTTGAACGCGGTGTGTGTGTACCAAATGCGCATTGTCCTTGCACGGACAGGCACATTCCCCTACATGCCTAGTGCGGGAATTTTCATTATCGCATCAAGTGTGGGAAGTGCATTGCCACGGCTACACAGGTAAGTAACGTCACCATGCAGCATCCTTTGTTTATTCACTGCTAATGTTTGCCTAAGATCTCCGCATTCATCGTGCTGTGAGGGATTTCCCGATTTCTTACTAACAACATATGTTTTTGAAATCAAGTGAATTTTGCACGCAAGAAAACTCGTTGACAGTGGAACATGTTGGAAAGTAGTTGGACAAAAAGTTATAGGTTAGAGCGACAAATCGAAACCCCGATGACTTTTTGATGCATTACTTTCTGAAAGACTGAATTTGATTGACTTGATTGTTACATAAGTATTTGCTTTGAAAATAAAAAATATAAAGTTGAAAATTGATTGCACTACACATTTCATATACATATACTAGGTTGGTCCATTTACATTTATTCGCCACTTGGCTAGCCATTCTTCGACCAAAGCTTGACGCTCTGATGGGACATTTATTACGCCATACTAGGGCCGTGCCATTCGCAAAACTTGATGTCAATACATTATTACCAGTTGGAATGTCTGCTGCATATATGATAAATATAGTTGGTCCTAGTACAATAAATTTCCTATTTTTTAAAACAGACTTCAATGTTTTATATAATTTGAAAAGGAATAAAAAACCTTCATGTCACACCTTATCGAATGGTAGAGCGAAATGTAGAGCATTACTACAGCAATATTTGGTAGCTCCTTTAACATCTTTGGAGTAATTTTATCGTGTCTGATGATTTTTCAGGCTTTATATTTTTTATAAAATGTATAATTTCAAAAGTTGAGGTCTTAATAGACAAGAGCGACCTGATAGCATGTCGGTCAAAGTTGGCAGCTGAAAGTCGTTTTTTGGACAATTAAGCTGAAATACTACCTTCTCTAGCAAAGCAAGTTGCCTTTTCATCATTACTTCGAGCCCAATTACTACTCACGTCTCTTATGGCATATTGGAATCTACCGATGATTTAATGTGTTTTTGAGCTTACCAAAGGGAGTTTTGATTATTGGTTAAATTTTGGCTCAATTTCTTTTTATAATTTTCTGTGCTATATTCCTCCGCGCTCTTAAACGCTTCCCTTAATTTACGTACAGCACCCTTCAATTGCAGCTGTGTAAACGGAGATCGATTTGCTTGCCATGCACGTATAGCTTCTGAGTTTATTCTGCAATCAACATTTATGTGGCTACTGATATATTTTCACATAGCTTTATTAGTACTGGAGAATGATCGTAAGATTAGTCAGTAAATGTACCAGTAGTTATAAGCGATTTATCTACATTTTTGAGTACACCAAAATTAATTAAATCTGGTATTTTGTTTCGAGCACTGGGCCAGTATATCGGCTTATCACATGAAATTATGTCAAGGGTATTTATAGTGTAATATAGTTGCCATCCTTTCGGGTAAATTAGACGTGAGCCTCAACACATATGCTTTGCATTGAAGTCACCACCTGCTAGAAATATAATATATGTTCTAAAGTACCAAAAAAGCCTTTGAAGTGCTTATCTGTAATTTTTAAACGAGGTGGACAGTATATAGCCGGGGTTTTTTAAATATATTTTTGTAGCTTGTAACTAGGCTATGACATGATATTCTAAATTATAAATCAACCAATAATGCTGTTCGACCATGCGTCTTTCCATCTGGGTGATTTGTAACATGTAAACAAAGTGTTCTCATTTGTTAGATGGTTTTCCGATATTTACATTACATCTATATTTTTTCATTTAGAAATCTAATAATCTCCAATTTAAGTCGGTTAACACCGTTAGCATTCCATATGCAAATATTGAATTCGCTCATTTTTTACTTAAAAAAGTTTGCAGCATTTGGTTTTGCACTTTGATTAAATCTTGAATCATATTTTGCATTGTAAACATAAATTGTGTCATACATTGATTAAGGTTTAGAATCATACGCTTCCACTTTCTTGGTTTTGGCGCAATTGCATTTGGACAGTGTTGCCTTTTACTACATTTGCATAACTTCCTTGGTCCACATTATTCTTAACATTGCCACGTTTTGAACTTTGGTTACTGATTTCAAAAATTTGACTACGTGGGATGTTTGTCATTTCAAATGACGTTACAAATTATAACATAAGAGTTACGCTGTAAACTCCTTGAAATCGTAAATACGTAAGTATTAGCGCCAGACAACTATGTATGTCAAACTCAAAAATACTATAAGTCACAAGCTCCGAACGGCAACCAAACAGTCTCACGAGTCAAGTAGCGAAGGCAATAAAAGCGCCGAAAATGTTCAATCAAATTGAGCGCACATATAACAATATATGTATTTGAAGCAAGTTATCTTATGCGGATGCCTAAAGGCCCATTCACATAGAACTTTCCTGGCGTTACGTAACAGTTCATACTGAAACAGCGAAGCGCAGAAAATAAAGGGTATGCCACAATGAACGCTTTACTTTCAGTGTTTCTCTCTTATAAAAATAGCGATGGCACTCATACAAAAGCGTACATCGAACTTTTCTCTCAAAACAAATGACTGACGTAAAACGAAGCAAAAGTTCTATGTGAATTAGCCATAAGTGACCTCGTGTGAGCGCTGAAAACGAAAATGATATAGAACGAGTCAAATTTGTTTAATTTTCATACTTTACATTTTTATTTTATTTTTGAGATTTCTTGCAAATTGTTGTTAAGTGTTTGCGGCCGCCATCCGGCGTGCTGACCGTGTGCCGAAAATGTTGGAGCGCATGCGCCACACACACACCAAACACGCTCGCGACGGTGCCAAACAAATAGCAGTCGTCCGATCGTCGGCTTTCGCAGGCGCATAAAAACACATTTGCATTGTGACTCGGCACTTCGATCAGCATACGAGCTTTTTATTAATACGTTTACCATGCATAACTCTACACACGCCAATGCACAAATTGTGCCTGTGTGTATGTGCGTCCGCGTTCTTTGATGGTCTGCGCGGTTCCCATGCTTCGAATTGCATTGGTTGCATATTTGCGCAAGTCAGACGGGCTCAACAGCCGGCCTGCCAACCAGCCAAGCAGTCAGCAGCCGTGTGCCCAAGTGGCCAGAAACCGGCAGCCAACGGGACAGCTAAAGCGCGCAGCAAACAAATTTGTTGCTTTGCTCAATGCGGCCGCAACACGTTCTCACATGCACAAACAGTGGCAGTGCGCAGCTGCGGCGGCGGCGTTTGGCGATGGCGATGGCAGCTCACCTTGCTCTCGCCGGCGGGCGCATTGGCGCGAATGCCTGATCAATTTTAAATGGCATTTAAATGCATTCGCGGCATTTCATTTTTCTGCAGTTTCACATGCTTTTTCATGGCTGTTGTTACTGTTGTTATTGCTTTTGCATTGGTAAGTGTTGCCCGGTTTTTGTTGTGCTTTGTTATTGAGCGCTGCAACTCGTGAGTTTTTCTGTGCATTTTCGGAGATCTTGACTTTTTATGAGAATTTAATTAAGCATGCATTTGGGGTAATTAGCAAGAAAAAATGTTGGGAACAATAATACACACGCGACGGTATGGGATTGCTGCGGTCGTATATGTGAATCTTATTTTATTACACTCATTTATTTAATTCGATTTCGTTTTGATTTGCTTGATGTTGATGCGAGTTGTGACGCAAACAGAAGCCTCAAGCGAGAAACGTGGGACGCAGATGGCGCAGCGCACATGCACCTCGATGCTTGACTCTTTCCAAAAATCCATTTCGTTGCAATTATTCTTTTTGTCCTTCATTTTCTTGTATTTTTTACAACATTTCTTGTTTCCCACAACTCAAATGTGCGAGTTGTATGGCAAAGCCAAGTCCGAACCTGGCTCAAGATGCTTAAAAGCGTCAACAAATTATCGTCATTATGACACCAAGCGCCCATAATTGGAGTTCACACACGCGCGTAATGGACGTTAGTGCAGAGGCACATTAGGGTCGGGTTTTACAAATTCCAAGAAGATATCCGTTAATACAATATAACGTCTTCAACTATTGTTGGAAATATGTCGCTTTAGGCTTAACTTAAAGGGTTTATGAATGACGAATCGAACCACGAATAATACCACTAAAATATCCCAGACTCTATGGTTAAGAAATCATCTGTAGAAAGTTTTTATTATTGCCACATCTTATTGCTTCCTAAAGAGAGCAATAGTGAAACAGGTCGTTTAATGAACATGACTATGACTGCGTTCAGACGAGGACTTTTT